>NC_051158.1:1796123-1978409 GCF_013339745.2 Dermacentor silvarum
AAGCACTTCTGGTCTAGTTCAAAGTAAATCGAAGTGAAATTGTTCAACGGGCAATTCGACTACATGTATAAACAATCCCTAGACACATATAGACCAACTACGGGTACGTGACAGCCAGTAGAAACGCTTCTGGTATTATTCAAAGTAAATTACGAAGTGACATTCTTTAACGCTAAATTGGACAGACTGAATAAACAATCCCTAGACACAATAGAGAAACTACGGGTGCGTGAGAGCCACTAGAAGCGCTTCTGGTATAGTTCAAATGTAAATTACGAAGTGGCATTCTTCAACGCTAAATTGGACTGACCGTATAAACAATCCCTAGACACAATAGAGAAACTACTTGTGCGTGACAGCCGCTCGAAACGCTTCTGGTATTGTTCAAAAGTAAATAACGAAGTGAAATTGTTCAACGAGCAATTCGACTGCATTCATAAACAATCCCTAGACACATATGGAGAAACTACGGTTGCGTGAGAGCCACTAGAAGCGCTTCTGGTCTAGTTCAAAAGTAAATTACGAAGTGAAATTCTTCAACGCGCAATTCGACTGGAGGCATAATCAATCCCTAGACACATATAGAGAAACTACAATTGCGTGAGAGCCACTAGAAACGCTTCTGGTCTAGTGCAAAAGTAAATTACGAAGTGCAATTCTTCAACGCGCAATTAAAGTGACTGCGTGAACCATCCCGACACATATACAGAAACTACGGTTGCGTGACAGTCACTGGAAACGCTTCTGGTCTAGTTCAAAAGTAAATTGCGAAGTGACATTCTTCAACGCAAAATTGGACTGACTGTACAAACAATCCCTAGGCACAATAGGGAAACTACGGGTGCGTGACAGCCGCTAGAAACGCTTCTGGTATTGTTGAAAAGTAAATAACGAAGTGAAATTGTTCAACGGGCAATTCGACTGCATGCATAAACAATCCCTAGACACATAGAGCAACTACGGGTGCGTGAGAGCCACTAGAAGCGCTTCTGGTCTAGTTCAAAAGTAAATTACGACGTGAAGTTCTTCAACGCGCAATTGGACTGGATGCATAAACAATCCCTAGACACATATAGAGAAACTACGGTTGCGTGAGAGCCACTGGAAACGCTTTTTGTCTAGTTCAAAAGTAAATTACGAAGTGACATTCTTTAACGCTAAATTGGACTGACTGAATAAACAATCCCTAGACACAATAGAGAAACTACGGGTGCGTGAGAGCCACTAGAAGCGCTTCTGGTCTAGTTCAAATGTAAATAACGAAGTGGCATTCTTCAACGAGCAATTGTAGTGACTGCATCAACAATCCCTAGACACATATAGAGAAACTACGGCTGCGTGAGAGCCACTAGAAGCGCTTCTGGTCTAGTTCAAAAGTAAATTACGACGTGAAATTCTTCAACGCGCTATTGGACAGGATGCATAAACAATCCCTAGACACATATAGAGAAACTACGGTTGCGTGACAGCCACTGGAAACGCTTCTGGTCTAGTTCAAAAGTAAATTACGAAGTGACATTCTTTAACGCTAAATTGGACTGACCGTATAAACAATCCCTAGACACAATAGAGAAACTACTTGTGCGTGACAGCCGCTAGAAACGCTTCTGGTATTGTTCAAAAGTAAATAACGAAGTGAAATTGTTCAACGGGCAATTCGACTGCATTCATAAACAATCCCTAGACACATATGGAGAAACTACGGTTGCGTGAGAGCCACTAGAAGCGCTTCTGGTCTAGTTCAAAAGTAAATTACGAAGTGAAATTCTTCAACGCGCAATTGGACTGGAGGCATAATCAATCCCTAGACACATATAGAGAAACTACAATTGCGTGCGAGCCTCTAGAAGCGCTTCTGGTCACGTTCAAAAGTAAATTACGAAGTGTAATTCTTCAACGCGCAATTGGAGTGACTGCGTGAACCATCTCTAGACACATATAGAGAAAATACGGTTGCGTGACAGCCACTGGAAACGCTTCTGGTCTAGTTCAAAAGTAAATTACGAAGTGACATTCTTTAACGCTAAATTGGACTGACTGTACAGACAATCCTTAGACACAATAGAGAAACTACGGGTGCGTGACAGCCGCTAGAAACGCTTCTGGTATTGCTCAAAAGTAAATTACGCAGTGAAATTCTTCAACGCGCAATTGGACTGGAAGCATAAACAATCCCTAGACACATATAGAGAAGCTACAATTGCGTGAGAGCCACTAGAAACGCTTCTGGTCTAGTGCAAAAGTAAATTACGAAGTGCAATTCTTCAACGCGCAATTAAAGTGACTGCGTGAACCATCCCGACACATATACAGAAACTACGGTTGCGTGACAGTCACTGGAAACGCTTCTGGTCTAGTTCAAAAGTAAATTGCGAAGTGACATTCTTCAACGCAAAATTGGACTGACTGTACAAACAATCCCTAGGCACAATAGGGAAACTACGGGTGCGTGACAGCCGCTAGAAACGCTTCTGGTATTGTTGAAAAGTAAATAACGAAGTGAAATTGTTCAACGGGCAATTCGACTGCATGCATAAACAATCCCTAGACACATAGAGCAACTACGGGTGCGTGAGAGCCACTAGAAGCGCTTCTGGTCTAGTTCAAAAGTAAATAACGTAGTGAAATTCTTCAACGCCCAATTGCACTGGATGCATAAACAATCCCTAGACACATATAGAGAAACTACAATTGCGTGAGAGCCACTAGGAACGCTTCTGGTCTAGTTCAAAAGTAAATCACGATGTGACATTCTTCAACGCGCAATTGGACTGGATGCATAAACAATCCCTAGACACATATAGAGAACCTACGGTTGCGTGAGAGCCACTGGAAACGCTCTTTGTCTAGTTCAAAAGTAAATTACGAAGTGCAATTCTTTAACGCTAAATTGGACTGACTGAATAAACAATCCCTAGACACAATAGAGGAACTACGTGTGCACGACAGCCTCTAGAAATGCTTCTGGTCTAGTTCAAAAGTAACTCACGATGTGACATTCTTCAACGCGCAATTGAACTGGATGCATAAACAATCCCTAGACACATATAGAGAAACTACGGGTGCGTGAGAGCCACTAGAAGCGCTTCTGGTCTAGTTCAAATGTAAATTACGAAGTGGCATTCTTCAACGCGCAATTGTAGTGACTGTATCAACAATCCCTAGACACATATAGAGAAACTACGGGTGCGTGAGAGCCACTAGAAGCGCTTCTGGTCTAGTTCAAAAGTAAATTACGACGTGAAATTCTTCAACGCGCAATTGGACTGGATGCATAAACAATCCCTAGACACATATATAGAAACTACGGTTGCGTGACAGCCACTGGAAACGCTTCTGGTCTAGTTGAAAAGTAAATTACGAAGTGACATTCTTTAACGCTAAATTGGACTGCCCGTATAAACAATCACTAGACACAATAGAGAAACTACTTGTGCGTGACAGCCGCTAGAAACGCTTCTGGTATTGTTCAAAAGTAAATAACGAAGTGAAATTGTTCAACGGGCAATTCGACTGCATGCGTAAACAATCCCTAGACACATATGGAGAAACTACGGTTGCGTGAGAGCCACTAGAAGCGCTTCTGGTCTAGTTCAAAAGTAAATTACGAAGTGAAATTCTTCAACGCGCAATTGGACTGGAGGCATAATCAATCCCTAGACACACATAGAGAAACTACAATTGCGTAAGAGCCACTAGAAACGCTTCTGGTCTAGTTCAACAGTAAATTACGAAGTGGAATTCTTCAACGCGCAATTGGAGTGACTGCGTGAACCATCCCTAGACACATATAGAGAAACTACGGTTGCGTGACAGTCACTGGAAACGCTTCTGGTCTAGTTCAAAAGTAAATTGCGAAGTGACATTCTTCAACGCGAAATTGGACTGACTGTATAAACAATCCCTAGACACAATAGAGAAACTACGGGTGCGTGAGAGCCACTAGAAGCGCTTCTGGTCTAGTTCAAATGTAAATTACGAAGTGGCATTCTTCAACGCGCAATTGTAGTGACTGCATCAACAATCCCTAGACACATATAGAGAAACTACAGGTGCGGGAGAGCCACTGGAAACGCTTCTGATCTAGTTCAAAAGTAAATAACGAAGTGACATTCTTTAACGCTAAATTGGACTGACCGTATAAACAATCCCTAGACACAATAGAGAAACAACGGGTGTGTGACAGCCACTAGAAGCACTTCTGGTCTAGTTCAAAAGTAAATAACGAAGTGAAATTGTTCAACGGGCAATTCGACTACATGTATAAACAATCCCTAGACACATATAGACCAACTACGGGTACGTGACAGCCAGTAGAAACGCTTCTGGTATTATTCAAAAGTAAATTACGAAGTGACATTCTTTAACGCTAAATTGGACTGACTGAATAAACAATCCCTAGACACAATAGAGAAACTACGGGTGCGTGAGAGCCACTAGAAGCGCTTCTGGTATAGTTCAAATGTAAATTACGAAGTGGCATTCTTCAACGCTAAATTGGACTGACCGTATAAACAATCCCTAGACACAATAGAGAAACTACTTGTGCGTGACAGCCGCTCGAAACGCTTCTGGTATTGTTCAAAAGTAAATAACGAAGTGAAATTGTTCAACGAGCAATTCGACTGCATTCATAAACAATCCCTAGACACATATGGAGAAACTACGGTTGCGTGAGAGCCACTAGAAGCGCTTCTGGTCTAGTTCAAAAGTAAATTACGAAGTGAAATTCTTCAACGCGCAATTCGACTGGAGGCATAATCAATCCCTAGACACATATAGAGAAACTACAATTGCGTGCGAGCCACTAGAAGCGCTTCTGGTCACGTTCAAAAGTAAATTACGAAGTGAAATTCTTCAACGCGCAATTGGAGTGACTGCGTGAACCATCTCTAGACACATATAGAGAAACTACGGTTGCGTGACAGCCACTGGAAACGCTTCTGGTCTAGTTCAAAAGTAAATTACGAAGTGACATTCTTTAACGCTAAATTGGACTGACTGTACAGACAATCCTTAGACACAACAGAGAAACTACGGGTGCGTGACAGCCGCTAGAAACGCTTCTGGTATTGCTCAAAAGTAAATTACGCAGTGAAATTCTTCAACGCGCAATTGGACTGGAAGCATAAACAATCCCTAGACACATATAGAGAAACTACGGTTGCGTGAGAGCCACTGGAAACGCTTCTGGTCTAGTTCAAAAGTAAATTACGAAGTGACATTCTTCAACGCGCAATTGAAGTGACTGCGTGAACCATCCCGACACATATACAGAAACTACGGTTGCGTGACAGTCACTGGAAACGCTTCTGGTCTAGTTCAAAAGTAAATTGCGAAGTGACATTCTTCAACGCGAAAATGGACTGACTGTACAAACAATCCCTAGGCACAATAGAGAAACTACGGGTGCGTGACAGCCGCTAGAAACGCTTCTGGTATTGTTCAAAAGTAAATAACGAAGTGAAATTGTTCAACGGGCAATTCGACTGCATGCATAAACAATCCCTAGACACATAGAGCAAATACGGGTGCGTGAGAGCCACTAGAAGCGCTTCTGGTCTAGTTCAAAAGTAAATAACGTAGTGAAATTCTTCAACGCTCAATTGCACTGGATGCATAAACAATCCCTAGACACATATAGAGAAACTACAATTGCGTGACAGCCACCAGGAACGCTTCTGGTCTAGTTCAAAAGTAAATCACCATGTGACATTCTTCAACGCGCAATTGGACTGGATGCATAAACAATCCCTAGACACATATAGAGAAACTACGGGTGCGTGAGAGCCACTAGAAGCGCTTCTGGTCTAGTTCAAAAGTAAATTACGAAGTGACATTTTTAACGCTAAATTGGACTGACTGCATGAACAATCTCTAGACACAATAGAGAAACAACGGGTGTGTGATAGCCACTAGACGCACTTCTGGTCTAGTTCAAAAGTAAATTACGAAGTGAAATTGTTCAACGGGCAATTGGACTGCAGGCATCAACTATCCCTTGACACATATAGAGAAACTACGGTTGCGTGAGAGCCATTGGAAATGCTTCTGGTCTAGTTCAAAAGTAAATGACGAAGTGACATTTTTCAACGTGCAAATAGACTGCATGCATAAACAATCCCTAGACACATATGCAGAAACTACGGGTGCGTGCGAGCCACTAGAAGCGCTTCTGGTCTAGTTCAAAAGTAAATTACGAAGTGAAACTCTTCAACGCCCAATTGCACTGGATGCAAAAACAATCCCTAGACACATATAGAGAAACTACAATAGCGTGAGAGCCACTAGAAACGCTTCTGGTCTAGTTCAAAAGTAAATTACGAAGTGGCATTTTTCAACGCGCAATTGTAGTGACTGCATAAACAATCCCTAGACACATATAGAGAAACTACAATTGCGTGAGAGCCACTAGAAACGCTTCTGGTCTAGTGCAAAAGTAAGTTACGAAGTGCAATTCTTCAACGCGCAATTGAAGTGACTGCGTGAACAATCCCGACACATATAGAGAAACTACGGTTGCGTTAGAGCCAGTAGAAACATTCTGGTCTAGTTCAAAAGTAAATTGCGAAGTGACATTCTTCAACGCGAAATTGGACTGACCGTATAAACAATCCCTAGACACAATAGAGAAACTACTTCTGCGTGACAGCCGCTAGAAACGCTTCTGGTATTGTTCAAAAGTAAATAACGAAGTGAAATTGTTCAACGGGCAATTCGACTGCATGCATAAACAATCCATAGACACATATAGAGAAACTACGGGTGCGTGAGAGCCACTAGAAACACTTGCGGTATTGTTCAAAAGTAAATTACGAAGTGAAATTGTTCAACGGGCATGCAGAAACAATCCCCAGCCACATATAGACAAACTACGGGTACGTGAGAGCCACCAGAAGCGCTACGGGTCTAGTTCAAAAGTAAATTACGATGTGACATTCTTCAACGGGAAATTAGACTGCATGCATAAACAATCCCTAGACACATATACAGAAACTACGGGTGCGTGCGAGCCACTAGAAGCGCTTCTGGTCTAGTTCAACAGTAAATTACGAAGTGGAATTCTTCAACGCGCAATTGGAGTGACTTCGTGAACCATCCCTAGACACATATAGAGAGACTACGGCTGCGTGACAGCCACTGGAAACGCGTCTGGTCTAGTTCAAAAGTAAATTACGAAGTGATATTATTTAACGCTAAATTGTACTGACTGTATAAACAATCCCTAGACACATATAGAGAAACTACGGCTGCGTGAGAGCCACTAGAAACGTTTCTGGTCTAGTTCAAAAGGAAATTACGAAGTGACATTCTTCAACACGAAATTGGACTGGATGCATCAACAATCCCTAGACACATATAGAGAATCTACGGTTGCGTGTGAGCCACTGGAAACGCTTTTTGTCTAGTTCAAAAGTAAATTACGAAGTGACATTCTTTAACGCTATATTGGACTGACTGAATAAACAATCCCCAGACACAAATTGACAAACTACGGGTGCGTGAGAGCCACCAGAAGCGCTTCTGGTCTAGTTCAAAAGTAAATTACGAAGTGAAATTCTTGAACGCGCAATTTGACTGGAAGCATCAACAATCCCTAGACACATATTGAGAAACAAAGGTTGCGTGAGAGGCACTGGAAGCGCTTCTGGTCTAGTTCAAAAGTAAATTATGAATTGACATTTTTAACGCTAAATTGGACTGACTGTATAAACAATCTCTAGACACAATAGAGGAACTACGGGTGCGTAAAAGCCACTTCAAACACTTCTGCTCTAGTTCACAAGTAAATCACGATGTGACATTCTTCAACGCGCAATTGGACTGGATGCATCAACAATACCTAGACACATATAGAGAAACTACGGGTGCGTGAGAGCCACTAGAAGCGCTTCTGATCTAGTTCAAAAGTAAATTACGAAGTGAAATTCTTCAACGCGCAATTGGAGTGACTTCGTGAACCATCCCTAGACACATATAGAGAGACTACGGCTGCGTGACAGCCACTGGGAACGCGTCTGGTCTAGTTCAAAGGTAAATTACGAAGTGACATTATTTAACGCTAAATTGGACTGACTGTATAAACAATCCCTAGACACATATAGAGAAACTACGGCTGCGTGAGAGCCACTAGAAACGTTTCTGGTCTAGTTCAAAAGTAAATTACGAAGTGACATTCTTCAACACGAAATTGGACTGGATGCATCAACAATCCCTAGACACATATAGAGAATCTACGGTTGCGTGAGAGCCATTGGAAACGCTTTTTGTCTAGTTCAAAAGTAAATTACGAAGTGACATTCTTTAACGCTAAATTGGACTGACTGAATAAACAATCCCTAGACACAATAGAGAAACTACGGGTGCGTGAGAGCCAGTACAAACATTCTGGTATTGTTCAAAAGTAAATTACGAAGTGAAATTCTTCAACGCGCAATTTGACTGGATGCATCAACAATACCTAGACACATATAGAGAAACTACGGGTGCGTGAGAGCCACTAGAAGCGCTTCTGATCTAGTTCAAAAGTAAATTACGAAGTGAAATTCTTCAACGCACAATTGGACTGGATGCATAAACAATCCCTAGACACATATAGGGAAACTACGGTTGCGTGAGAGCCACTGGAAACGCTTCTGGTCTAGTTCAAAAGTACATTACGAAGTGACATTTTTAACGCTAAATTGGACTGACTGCATGAACAATGTCTAGACACAATAGAGAAACAACGGGTGTGTGATAGCCACTAGACGCACTTCTGGTCTAGTTCAAAAGTAAATTACGAAGTGAAATTGTTCAACGGGCAATTGGACTGCAGGCATCAACTATCCCTTGACACATATAGAGAAACTACAATTGCGTGAGAGCCATTGGAAATGCTTCTGGTCTAGTTCAAAAGTAAGTGACGAAGTGACATTTTTCAACGTGCAAATAGACTGCATGCATAAACAATCCCTAGACACATATACAGAAACTACGGGTGCGTGCGAGCCACTAGAAGCGCTTCTGGTCTAGTTCAAAAGTAAATTACGAAGTGAAATTCTTCAACGCCCAATTGCACTGGATGCATAAACAATCCCTAGACACATATAGAGAAACTACAATAGAGTGAGAGCCACTAGAAACGCTTCTGGTCTAGTTCAAAAGTAAATTACGAAGTGGCATTTTTCAACGCGCAA
The DNA here is from genome assembly GCF_013339745.2 of Dermacentor silvarum. NCBI lineage: Eukaryota > Metazoa > Arthropoda > Arachnida > Ixodida > Ixodidae > Dermacentor > Dermacentor silvarum. The sequence continues at coordinate 1,805,303 of NC_051158.1, forward strand.
TTGTAGTGACTGTATAAACAATCCCTAGACACATATAGAGAAACTACGGCTGCGTGAGAGCCACTAGAAACGTTTCTGGTCTAGTTCAAAAGTAAATTACGAAGTGACATTCTTCAACACGAAATTGGACTGGATGCATCAACAATCCCTAGACACATATAGATAATCTACGGTTGCGTGAGAGCCACTGGAAACGCTTTTTGTCTTGTTCAAAAGTAAATTACGAAGTGACAGTCTTTAACGCGAAATTGGACTGACTGAATAAACAATCCCTAGACACAATAGAGGAACTACGTGTGCACGACAGCCTCTAGAAATGCTTCTGGTCTAGTTCAAAAGTAACTCACGATGTGACATTCTTCAACGCGCAATTGGACTGGAGGCATAATCAATCCCTAGACACATATAGAGAAACTACAATTGCGTGAGAGCCACTAGAAACGCTTCTGGTCTAGTTGAACAGTAAATTGCGAAGTGACATTCTTCAACGCGAAATTGGACTGACTGTATAAACAATCCCTAGACAAAATAGAGAAACTACGGGTGCGTGAAAGCCACTAGAAGCGCTTCTGGTCTAGTTCAAATGTAAATTACGAAGTGGCATTCTTCAACGCGCAATTGTAGTGACTGCATCAACAATCCCTAGACACATATAGAGAAACTACGGGTGCGTGAGAGCCACTGGAAACGCTTCTGATCTAGTTCAAAAGTAAATTACGAAGTGACATTCTTTAACGCTAAATTGGACTGACCGTATAAACAATCCCTAGACACAATAGAGAAACTACTTCTGCGTGACAGCCGCTAGAAACGCTTCTGGTATTGTTCAAAAGTAAATAACGAAGTGAAATTGTTCAACGGGCAATTCGACTGCATGCATAAACAATCCATAGACACATATAGAGAAACTACGAGTGCGTCAGAGCCACTAGAAACACTTGCGGTATTGTTCAAAAGTAAATTACGAAGTGAAATTGTTCAACGGGCAATTGGACTGCATGCAGAAACAATCCCCAGACACATATAGACAAACTACGGGTACGTGAGAGCCACCAGAAGCGCTTCGGGTCTAGTTCAAAGGTAAATTACGATGTGACATTCTTCAACGCGCAATTGGTCTGACTGCGTAAACAATCCTTAGACACGTATAGAGAAACTACGGTTTGCGTGAGAGCCACTAGAAACGCTTCTGGTCTAGTTCAAAAGTAAATTACGAAGCGGAATTCCTCAACGCGCAATTGGAGTGACTGCGTGAACCATACCTAGACACATATAGAGAAACTACGGTTGCGTGAGAGCCACTGGAAACGCTTCTGGTCTATTTCAAAAGTAAATTACGAAATGACATTCTTCAATGCGAAATTGGACTGACTGTATAAACAATCCCTAGACACAATAGAGAAACAAAGGGTGTGTGATAGCCACTAGACGCACTTCTGGTCTAGTTCAAAAGTAAATTACGAAGTGAAATTGTTCAACGGGCAATTGGACTGCAGGCATCAACTATCCCTAGACACATATAGAGACACTACGGTTGCGTGAGAGCCATTGGAAACGCTTCTGGTCTAGTTCAAAAGTAAATGACGAAGTGACATTTTTTAACGTGCAGTAGGATTGACTGCATAAACAATCCATAGAGAAATATAGAGAAACAATGGTTGCGTTAGAGCCAGTAGAAACATTCTGGTCTAGTTGAAAAGTAAATTACGAAGTGACATTCTTTAACGCTAAATTGGACTGACTGTATAAACGCTCCCTAGACACAATAGAGAAACAACGGGTGTGTGACAGCCACTAGAAGCTCTTCTGGTCTAGTTCAAAAGTAAATAACGAAGTGAAATTGTTCAACGGGCAATTCGACTGCATGCATAAACAATCCCTAGACACATATAGAGCAACTACGGGTACGTGACAGCCAGTAGAAACACTTCTGGTATTATTCAAAAGTAAATTACGAAGTGAAATTGTTCAACGGGCAATTAGACTGCATGCATAAACAATCCCTAGACACATATACAGATACTACGGGTGCGTGCGAGCCACTAGAAGCGCTTCTGGTCTAGTTCAACAGTAAATTACTTGCGGAATTCTTCAACGCGCAATTGGAGTGACTTCGTGAACCATCCCTAGACACATATAGAGAGACTACGGCTGCGTGACAGCCACTGGAAACGCGTCTGGTCTAGTTCAAAAGTAAATTACGAAGTGACATTATTTAACGCTAAATTGGACTGACTGTATAAACAATCCCTAGACACATAAAGAGAAACCACGGCTGCGTGAGAGCCACTAGAAACGTTTCTGGTCTAGTTCAAAAGTAAATTACGAAGTGACATTCTTCAACACGAAATTGGACTGGATGCATCAACAATCCCTAGACACATATAGAGAATCTACGGTTGCGTGAGAGCCACTGGAAACGCTTTTTGTCTAGTTCAAAAGTAAATTACGAAGTGACATTCTTTAACGCTAAATTGGACTGACTGAATAAACAATCCCTAGACACAATAGAGAAAGTACGGGTGCGTGAGAGCCACTAGAAGCGCTTCTGGTCTAGTTCAAATGTAAATTACGAAGTGGCATTCTTCAACGCGCAATTGTAGTGACTGCGTCAACAATCCCTAGACACATATAGAGAAACTACGGCTGCGTGAGAGCCTCTACAAGCGCTTCTGGTCTAGTTCAAAAGTAAATTACGACGTGAAATTCTTCAACGCGCAATTGGACTGGATGCATAAACAATCCCTAGACACATATAGAGAAACTACGGTTGCGTGACAGCCACTGGAAACGCTTCTGGTCTAGTTCAAAAGTAAATTACGAAGTGACATTCTTTAACGCTAAATTGGACTGACCGTATAAACAATCCCTAGACACAATAGAGAAACTACTTGTGCGTGACAGCCGCTAGAAACGCTTCTGGTATTGTTCAAAAGTAAATAACGAAGTGAAATTGTTCAACGGGAAATTCGACTGCATTCATAAACAATCCCTAGACACATATGGAGAAACTACGGTTGCGTGAGAGCCACTAGAAGCGCTTCTGGTCTAGTTCAAAAGTAAATTACGAAGTGAAATTCTTCAACGCGCAATTGGACTGGAGGCATAATCAATCCCTAGACACATATAGAGAAACTACAATTGCGTGCGAGCCACTAGAAGCGCTTCTGGTCACGTTCAAAAGTAAATTACGAAGTGTAATTCTTCAACGCGCAATTGGAGTGACTGCGTGAACCATCTCTAGACACATATAGAGAAACTACGGTTGCGTGACAGCCACTGGAAACGCTTCTGGTCTAGTTCAAAAGTAAATTACGAAGTGACATTCTTTAACGCTAAATTGGACTGACTGTACAGACAATCCTCAGACACAATAGAGAAACTACGGGTGCGTGACAGCCGCTAGAAACGCTTCTGGTATTGCTAAAAAGTAAATTACGCAGTGAAATTCTTCAACGCGCAATTGGACTGGAAGCATAAACAATCCCTAGACACATAGAGCAACTACGGGTGCGTGAGAGCCACTAGAAGCGCTTCTGATCTAGTTCAAAAGTAAATTACGAAGTGAAATTCTTCAACGCGCAATTGGACTGGATGCATAAACAATCCCTAGACACATATAGAGAAACTACGGTTGCGTGAGAGCCACTGGAAACGCTTCTGGTCTAGTTCAAAAGTAAATTACGAAGTGACATTTTTAACGCTAAATTGGACTGACTGCATGAACAATCTCTAGACACAATAGAGAAACAACGGGTGTGTGATAGCCACTAGACGCACTTCTGGTCTAGTTCAAAAGTAAATTACGAAGTGAAATTGTTCAACGGGCAATTGGACTGCAGGCATCAACTATCCCTTGACACATATAAAGAAACTACGGTTGCGTGAGAGCCATTGGAAATGCTTCTGGTCTAGTTCAAAAGTAAATGACGAAGTGACATTTTTCAACGTGCAAATAGACTGCATGCATAAACAATCCCTATACACATATACAGAAACTACGGGTGCGTGCGAGCCACTAGAAGCGCTTCTGGTCTAGTTCAAAAGTAAATTACGAAGTGAAATTCTTCAACGCCCAATTGCACTGGATGAATAAACAATCCCTAGACACATATAGAGAAACTACAATAGCGTGAGAGCCACTAGAAACGCTTCTGGTCTAGTTCAAAAGTAAATTACGAAGTGGCATTTTTCAACGCGCAATTGTAGTGACTGCATAAACAATCCCTAGACACATATAGAGAAACTACGGCTGCGTGAGAGCCACTACAAACGCTTTTTGTCTAGTTCAAAAGTAAATTACGAAGTGACATTCTTTAACGCTAAATTGTACTGACTGAATAAACAATCCCTAGACACAATAGAGGAACTACGTGTGCACGACAGCCTCTAGAAATGCTTCTGGTCTAGTTCAAAAGTAACTCACGATGTGACATTCTTCAACGCGCAATTGGACTGGAGGCATAATCAATCCCTAGACACATATAGAGAAACTACAATTGCGTGAGAGCCACTAGAAACGCTTCTAGTCTAGTTCAACAGTAAATTGCGAAGTGACATTCTTCAACGCGAAATTGGACTGACTGTATAAACAATCCCTAGACACAATAGAGAAACAACGGGTGCGTGAGAGCCACTAGAAGCGCTTCTGGTCTAGTTCAAATGTAAATTACGAAGTGGCTTTCTTCAACGCGCAATTGTAGTGACTGCATCAACAATCCCTAGACACATATAGAGAAACTACGGGTGCGTGAGAGCCACTGGAAACGCTTCTGGTCTAGTTCAAAAGTAAATGACGAAGTGACATTTTTCAACGTGCAGTTGGATTGACTGCATAAACAATCCATAGACAAATATAGAGAAACAATGGTTGCGTTAGAGCCAGTAGAAACATTCTGGTCTATTTGAAAAGTAAATTACGAAGTGACATTCTTTAACGCTAAATTGGACTGACCGTATAAACAATCCCTAGACACAATAGAGAAACTACTACTGCGTGACAGCCGCTAGAAACGCTTCTGGTATTGTTCAAAAGTAAATAACGAAGTGAAATTGTTCAACGGGCAATTCGACTGCATGCATAAACAATCCATAGACACATATAGAGAAACTACGGGTGCGTGAGAGCCACTAGAAACACTTGCGGTATTGTTCAAAAGTAAATTACGAAGTGAAATTCTTCAACGGGCAATTGGACTGCATGCAGAAACAATCCCCAGCCACATATAGACAAACTACGGGTACGTGAGAGCCACCAGAAGCGCTTCGCGTCTAGTTCAAAAGTAAATTACGATGTGACATTCTTCAACGGGCAATTAGACTGCATGCATAAACAATCCCTAGACACATATACAGAAACTACGGGTGCGTGCGAGCCACTAGAAGCGCTTCTGGTCTAGTTCAACAGTAAATTACGAAGTGGAATTCTTCAACGCGCAATTGGAGTGACTTCGTGAACCATCCCTAGACACATATAGCGAGACTACGGCTGCGTGACAGCCACTGGAAACGCGTCTGGTCTGGTTCAAAAGTAAATTACGAAGTGACATTATTTAACGCTAAATTGCACTGACTGAATAAACAATCCCTAGACACAATGGAGAAACTACGGGTGCGTGAGAGCCACTAGAAGCGCTTCTGGTCTAGTTCAAATGTAAATTACGAAGTGGCATTCTTCAACGCGCAATTGTAGTGACTGCATCAACAATCCCTAGACACATATAAACTACGGCTGCGTGAGAGCCACTAGAAGCGCTTCTGGTCTAGTTCAAAAGTAAATTACGACGTGAAATTCTTCAACGCGCAATTGGACTGGATGCATAAACAATCCCTAGACACATATTGAGAAACTACGGTTGCGTGACAGCCACTGGAAACGCTTCTGGTCTAGTTCAAAAGTAAATTACGAAGTGACATTCTTTAACGCTAAATTGGACTGACCGTATAAACAATCCCTAGACACAATAGAGAAACTACTTGTGCGTGACAGCCGCTAGAAACGCTTCTGGTCTAGTTCAAAAGTAAATTACGAAGTGAAATTCTTCAACGCGCAATTGGACTTAAGGCATAATCAATCCCTAGACACATATAGAGAAACTACAATTGCGTGCGAGCCACTAGAAGCGCTTCTGGTCACGTTCAAAAGTAAATTACGAAGTGTAATTCTTCAACGCGCAATTGGAGTGACTGCGTGAACCATCTCTAGACACATATAGAGAAACTACGGTTGCGTGACAGCCACTGGAAACGCTTCTGGTCTAGTTCAAAAGTAAATTACGAAGTGACATTCTTTAACGCTAAATTGGACTGACTGTACAGACAATCCTTAGACACAATAGAGAAACTACGGGTGCGTGACAGCCGCTAGAAACGCTTCTGGTATTGCTCAAAAGTAAATTACGCAGTGAAATTCTTCAACGCGGAATTGGACTGGAAGCATAAACAATCCCTAGACACATATAGAGAAACTACAATTGCGTGAGAGCCACTGGAAACGCTTTTTGTCTAGTTCAAAAGTAAATTACGAAGTGCAATTCTTTAACGCTAAATTGGACTGACTGAATAAACAATCCCTAGACACAATAGAGGAACTACGTGTGCACGACAGCCTCTATAAATGCTTCTGGTCTAGTTCAAAAGTAACTCACGATGTGACATTCTTCAACGCGCAATTGGACTGGATGCATAAACAACCCCTAGACACATATAGAGAAACTACGGGTGCGTGAGAGCCACTAGAAGCGCTTCTGGTCTAGTTCAAATGTAAATTACGAAGTGGCATTCTTCAACGCGCAATTGTAGTGACTGCATCAACAATCCCTAGACACATATAGAGAAACTACGGGTGCGTGAGAGCCACTAGAAGCGCTTCTGGTCTAGTTCAAATGTAAATTACGACGTGAAGTTCTTCAACGCGCAATTGGACTGGATGCATAAACAATCCCTAGACACATATAGAGAAACTACGGTTGCGTGAGAGCCACTGGAAACGCTTTTTGTCTAGTTCAAAAGTAAATTACGAAGTGACATTCTTTAACGCTAAATTGGACTGACCGTATAAACAATCCCTAGACACAATAGAGAAACTACTTGTGCGTGACAGCCGCTAGAAACGCTTCTGGTATTGTTCAAAAGTAAATAACGAAGTGAAATTGTTCAACGGGCAATTCGACTGCATTCATAAACAATCCCTAGACACATATGGAGAAACTACGGTTGCGTGAGAGCCACTAGAAGCGCTTCTGGTCTAGTTCAAAAGTAAATTACGAAGTGAAATTCTTCAACGCGCAATTGGACTGGAGGCATAATCAATCCCTAGACACATATAGAGAAACTACAATTGCGTGCGAGCCACTAGAAGCGCTTCTGGTCACGTTCAAAAGTAAATTACGAAGTGTAATTCTTCAACGCGCAATTGGAGTGACTGCGTGAACCATCTCTAGACACATATAGAGAAACTACGGTTGCGTGACAGCCACTGGAAACGCTTCTGGTCTAGTTCAAAAGTAAATTACGAAGTGACATTCTTTAACGCTAAATTGGACTGACTGTACAGACAATCCTCAGACACAATAGAGAAACTACGGGTGCGTGACAGCCGCTAGAAACGCTTCTGGTATTGCTAAAAAGTAAATTACGCAGTGAAATTCTTCAACGCGCAATCGGACTGGAAGCATAAACAATCCCTAGACACATAGAGCAACTACGGGTGCGTGAGAGCCACTAGAAGCGCTTCTGATCTAGTTCAAAAGTAAATTACGAAGTGAAATTCTTCAACGCGCAATTGGACTGGATGCATAAACAATCCCTAGACACATATAGAGAAACTACGGTTGCGTGAGAGCCACTGGAAACGCTTCTGGTCTAGTTCAAAAGTAAATTACGAAGTGACATTTTTAACGCTAAATTGGACTGACTGCATGAACAATCTCTAGACACAATAGAGAAACAACGGGTGTGTGATAGCCACTAGACGCACTTCTGGTCTAGTTCAAAAGTAAATTACGAAGTGAAATTGTTCAACGGGCAATTGGACTGCAGGCATCAACTATCCCTTGACACATATAAAGAAACTACGGTTGCGTCAGAGCCATTGGAAATGCTTCTGGTCTAGTTCAAAAGTAAATGACGAAGTGACATTTTTCAACGTGCAAATAGACTGCATGCATAAACAATCCCTATACACATATACAGAAACTACGGGTGCGTGCGAGCCACTAGAAGCGCTTCTGGTCTAGTTCAAAAGTAAATTACGAAGTGAAATTCTTCAACGCCCAATTGCACTGGATGAATAAACAATCCCTAGACACATATAGAGAAACTACAATAGCGTGAGAGCCACTAGAAATGCTTCTGGTCTAGTTCAAAAGTAAATTACGAAGTGGCATTTTTCAACGCGCAATTGTAGTGACTGCATAAACAATCCCTAGACACATATAGAGAAACTACGGCTGCGTGAGAGCCACTACAAACGCTTTTTGTCTAGTTCAAAAGTAAATTACGAAGTGACATTCTTTAACGCTAAATTGTACTGACTGAATAAACAATCCCTAGACACAATAGAGGAACTACGTGTGCACGACAGCCTCTAGAAATGCTTCTGGTCTAGTTCAAAAGTAACTCACGATGTGACATTCTTCAAAGCGCAATTGGACTGGAGGCATAATCAATCCCTAGACACATATAGAGAAACTACAATTGCGTGAGAGCCACTAGAAACGCTTCTGGTCTAGTTCAACAGTAAATTGCGAAGTGACATTCTTCAACGCGAAATTGGACTGACTGTATAAACAAACCCTAGACACAATAGAGAAACAACGGGTGCGTGAGAGCCACTAGAAGCGCTTCTGGTCTAGTTCAAATGTAAATTACGAAGTGGCTTTCTTCAACGCGCAATTGTAGTGACTGCATCAACAATCCCTAGACACATATAGAGAAACTACGGGTGCGTGAGAGCCACTGGAAACGCTTCTGGTCTAGTTCAAAAGTAAATGACGAAGTGACATTTTTCAACGTGCAGTTGGATTGACTGCATAAACAATCCATAGACAAATATAGAGAAACTACGGGTGCGTGAGAGCCACTAGAAACACTTGCGGTATTGTTCAAAAGTAAATTACGAAGTGAAATTGTTCAACGGGCAATTGGACTGCATGCAGAAACAATCCCCAGCCACATATAGACAAACTACGGGTACGTGAGAGCCACCAGAAGCGCTTCGGGTCTAGTTCAAAAGTAAATTACGATGTGACATTCTTCAACGGGCAATTAGACTGCATGCATAAACAATCCCTAGACACATATACAGAAACTACGGGTGCGTGCGAGCCACTAGAAGCGCTTCTGGTCTAGTTCAACAGTAAATTACGAAGTGGAATTCTTCAACGCGCAATTGGAGTGACTTCGTGAACCATCCCTAGACACATATAGCGAGACTACGGCTGCGTGACAGCCACTGGAAACGCGTCTGGTCTGGTTCAAAAGTAAATTACGAAGTGACATTATTTAACGCTAAATTGGACTGACTGAATAAACAATCCCTAGACACAATGGAGAAACTACGGGTGCGTGAGAGCCACTAGAAGCGCTTCTGGTCTAGTTCAAATGTAAATTACGAAGTGGCATTCTTCAACGCGCAATTGTAGTGACTGCATCAACAATCCCTAGACACATATAAACTACGGCTGCGTGAGAGCCACTAGAAGCGCTTCTGGTCTAGTTCAAAAGTAAATTACGACGTGAAATTCTTCAACGCGCAATTGGACTGGATGCATAAACAATCCCTAGACACATATAGAGAAACTACGGTTGCGTGACAGCCACTGGAAACGCTTCTGGTCTAGTTCAAAAGTAAATTACGAAGTGACATTCTTTAACGCTAAATTGGACTGACCGTATAAACAATCCCTAGACACAATAGAGAAACTACTTGTGCGTGACAGCCGCTAGAAACGCTTCTGGTATTGTTCAAAAGTAAATAACGAAGTGAAATTGTTCAACGGGCAATTCGACTGCATTCATAAACAATCCCTAGACACATATGGAGAAACTACGGTTGCGTGAGAGCCAATAGAAGCGCTTCTGGTCTAGTTCAAAAGTAAATTACGAAGTGAAATTCTTCAACGCGCAATTGGACTTAAGGCATAATCAATCCCTAGACACATATAGAGAAACTACAATTGCGTGCGAGCCACTAGAAGCGCTTCTGGTCACGTTCAAAAGTAAATTACGAAGTGTAATTCTTCAACGCGCAATTGGAGTGACTGCGTGAACCATCTCTAGACACATATAGAGAAACTACGGTTGCGTGACAGCCACTGGAAACGCTTCTGGTCTAGTTCAAAAGTAAATTACGAAGTGACATTCTTTAACGCTAAATTGGACTGACTGTACAGACAATCCTTAGACACAATAGAGAAACTACGGGTGCGTGACAGCCGCTAGAAACGCTTCTGGTATTGCTCAAAAGTAAATTACGCAGTGAAATTCTTCAACGCGGAATTGGACTGGAAGCATAAACAATCCCTAGACACATATAGAGAAACTACAATTGCGTGAGAGCCACTGGAAACGCTTTTTGTCTAGTTCAAAAGTAAATTACGAAGTGCAATTCTTTAACGCTAAATTGGACTGACTGAATAAACAATCCCTAGACACAATAGAGGAACTACGTGTGCACGACAGCCTCTATAAATGCTTCTGGTCTAGTTCAAAAGTAACTCACGATGTGACATTCTTCAACGCGCAATTGGACTGGATGCATAAACAACCCCTAGACACATATAGAGAAACTACGGGTGCGTGAGAGCCACTAGAAGCGCTTCTGGTCTAGTTCAAATGTAAATTACGAAGTGGCATTCTTCAACGCGCAATTGTAGTGACTGCATCAACAATCCCTAGACACATATAGAGAAACTACGGGTGCGTGTGAGCCACTAGAAGCGCTTCTGGTCTAGTTCAAAAGTAAATTACGACGTGAAGTTCTTCAACGCGCAATTGGACTGGATGCATAAACAATCCCTAGACACATATAGAGAAACTACGGTTGCGTGAGAGCCACTGGAAACGCTTTTTGTCTAGTTCAAAAGTAAATTACGAAGTGACATTCTTTAACGCTAAATTGGACTGACCGTATAAACAATCCCTAGACACAATAGAGAAACTACTTGTGCGTGACAGCCGCTAGAAACGCTTCTGGTATTGTTCAAAAGTAAATAACGAAGTGAAATTGTTCAACGGGCAATTCGACTGCATTCATAAACAATCCCTAGACACATATGGAGAAACTACGGTTGCGTGAGAGCCACTAGAAGCGCTTCTGGTCTAGTTCAAAAGTAAATAACGAAGTGAAATTCTTCAACGCGCAATTGGACTGGAGGCATAATCAATCCCTAGACACATTTAGAGAAACTACAATTGCGTGCGAGCCACTAGAAGCGCTTCTGGTCACGTTCAAAAGTAAATTACGAAGTGTAATTCTTCAACGCGCAATTGGAGTGACTGCGTGAACCATCTCTAGACACATATAGAGAAACTACGGTTGCGTGACAGCCACTGGAAACGCTTCTGGTCTAGTTCAAAAGTAAATTACGAAGTGACATTCTTTAACGCTAAATTGGACTGACTGTACAAACAATCCCTAGGCACAATAGAGAAACTACGGGTGCGTGACAGCCGCTAGAAACGCTTCTGGTATTGCTCAAAAGTAAATTACGCAGTGAAATTCTTCAACGCGCAATTGGACTGGAAGCATAAACAATCCCTAGACACATATAGAGAAACTACAATTGCGTGAGAGCCACTAGAAACGCTTCTGGTCTAGTGCAAAAGTAAATTACGAAGTGCAATTCTTCAACGCGCAATTGAAGGGACTGCGTGAACCATCCCGACACATATAGAGAAACTACGGTTGCGTGACAGTCACTGGAAACGCTTCTGGTCTAGTTCAAAAGTAAATTGCGAAGTGACATTCTTCAACGCAAAATTGGACTGACTGTACAAACAATCCCTAGGCACAATAGGGAAACTACGGGTGCGTGACAGCCGCTAGAAACGCTTCTGGTATTGTTGAAAAGTAAATAACGAAGTGAAATTGTTCAACGGGCAATTCGACTGCATGCATAAACAATCCCTAGACACATAGAGCAACTACGGGTGCGTGAGAGCCACTAGAAGCGCTTCTGGTCTAGTTCAAAAGTAAATAACGTAGTGAAATTCTTCAACGCCCAATTGCACTGGATGCATAAACAATCCCTAGACACATATAGAGAAAATACAATTGCGTGAGAGCCACTAGGAACGCTTCTGGTCTAGTTCAAAAAAAAATCACGATGTGACATTCTTCAACGCGCAATTGGACTGGATGCATAAACAATCCCTAGACACATATAGAGAAACTACGGGTGCGTGAGAGCCACTAGAAGCGCTTCTGGTCTAGTTCAAAAGTAAATTACGAAGTGACATTCTTCAACACGAAATTGGACTGGATGCATCAACAATCCCTAGACACATATAGAGAACCTACGGTTGCGTGAGAGCCACTGGAAACGCTTTTTGTCTAGTTCAAAAGTAAATTACGAAGTGCAATTCTTTAACGCTAAATTGGACTGACTGAATAAACAATCCCTAGACACAATAGAGGAACTACGTGTGCACGACAGCCTCTAGAAATGCTTCTGGTCTAGTTCAAAAGTAACTCACGATGTGACATTCTTCAACGCGCAATTGGACTGGATGCATAAACAATCCCTAGACACATATAGAGAAACTACGGGTGCGTGAGAGCCACTAGAAGCGCTTCTGGTCTAGTTCAAATGTAAATTACGAAGTGGCATTCTTCAACGCGCAATTGTAGTGACTGCATCAACAATCCCTAGACACATATAGAGAAACTACGGGTGCGTGGGAGCCACTAGAAGCGCTTCTGGTCTAGTTCAAAAGTAAATTACGACGTGAATTCTTCAACGCGCAATTGGACTGGATGCATAAACAATCCCTAGACACATATATAGAAACTACGGTTGCGTGACAGCCACTGGAAACGCTTCTGGTCTAGTTGAAAAGTAAATTACGAAGTGACATTCTTTAACGCTAAATTGGACTGACCGTATAAACAATCACTAGACACAATAGAGAAACTACTTGTGCGTGACAGCCGTTAGAAACGCTTCTGGTATTGTTCAAAAGTAAATAACGAAGTGAAATTGTTCAACGGGCAATTCGACTGCATGCGTAAACAATCCCTAGACACATATGGAGAAACTACAGTTGCGTGAGAGCCACTAGAAGCGCTTCTTGTCTAGTTCAAAAGTAAATTACGAAGTGAAATTCTTCAACGCGCAATTGGACTGGAGGCATAATCAATCCCTAGACACACATAGAGAAACTACAATTGCGTAAGAGCCACTAGAAACGCTTCTGGTCTAGTTCAACAGTAAATTACGAAGTGGAATTCTTCAACGCGCAATTGGAGTGACTGCGTGAACCATCCCTAGACACATATAGAGAAACTACGGTTGCGTGACAGTCACTGGAAACGCTTCTGGTCTAGTTCAAAAGTAAATTGCGAAGTGACATTCTTCAACGCGAAATTGGACTGACTGTATAAACAATCCCTAGACACAATAGAGAAACTACGGGTGCGTGAGAGCCACTAGAAGCGCTTCTGGTCTAGTTCAAATGTAAATTACGAAGTGGCATTCTTCAACGCGCAATTGTAGTGACTGCATCAACAATCCCTAGACACATATAGAGAAACTACAGGTGCGGGAGAGCCACTGGAAACGCTTCTGATCTAGTTCAAAAGTAAATTACGAAGTGACATTCTTTAACGCTAAATTGGACTGACCGTATAAACAATCCCTAGACACTATAGAGAAACTACTTCTGCGTGACAGCCGCTAGAAACGCTTCTGGTATTGTTCAAAAGTAAATAACGAAGTGAAATTGTTCAACGGGCAATTCGACTGCATGCATAAACAATCCATAGACACATATAGACCAACTACGGGTACGTGACAGCCAGTAGAAACGCTTCTGGTATTATTCAAAAGTAAATTACGAAGTGACATTCTTTAACGCTAAATTGGACTGACTGAATAAACAATCCCTAGACACAATAGAGGAACTACGTGTGCACGACAGCCTCTATAAATGCTTCTGGTCTAGTTCAAAAGTAACTCACGATGTGACATTCTTCAACGCGCAATTGGACTGGATGCATAAACAACCCCTAGACACATATAGAGAAACTACGGGTGCGTGAGAGCCACTAGAAGCGCTTCTGGTCTAGTTCAAATGTAAATTACGAAGTGAAATTCTTCAACGCGCAATTGGACTGGATGCATAAACAATCCCTAGACACATATAGAGAAACTACGGTTGCGTGACAGCCACTGGAAACGCTTCTGGTCTAGTTCAAAAGTAAATTACGAAGTGACATTCTTTAACGCTAAATTGGACTGACCGTATAAACAATCCCTAGACACAATAGAGAAACTACTTGTGCGTGACAGCCGCTCGAAACGCTTCTGGTATTGTTCAAAAGTAAATAACGAAGTGAAATTGTTCAACGGGCAATTCGACTGCATTCATAAACAATCCCTAGACACATATGGAGAAACTACGGTTGCGTGAGAGCCACTAGAAGCGCTTCTGGTCTAGTTCAAAAGTAAATTACGAAGTGAAATTCTTCAACGCGCAATTCGACTGGAGGCATAATCAATCCCTAGACACATATAGAGAAACTACAATTGCGTGCGAGCCACTAGAAGCGCTTCTGGTCACGTTCAAAAGTAAATTACGAAGTGTAATTCTTCAACGCGCAATTGGAGTGACTGCGTGAACCATCTCTAGACACATATAGAGAAACTACGGTTGCGTGACAGCCACTGGAAACGCTTCTGGTCTAGTTCAAAAGTAAATTACGAAGTGACATTCTTTAACGCTAAATTGGACTGACTGTACAGACAATCCTTAGACACAATAGAGAAACTACGGGTGCGTGACAGCCGCTAGAAACGCTTCTGGTATTGCTCAAAAGTAAATTACGCAGTGAAATTCTTCAACGCGCAATTGGACTGGAAGCATAAACAATCCCTAGACACATATAGAAAAACTACAATTGCGTGAGAGCCACTAGAAACGCTTCTGGTCTAGTGCAAAAGTAAATTACGAAGTGCAATTCTTCAACGCGCAATTGAAGTGACTGCGTGAACCATCCCGACACATATAGAGAAACTACGGTTGCGTGACAGTCACTGGAAACGCTTCTGGTCTAGTTCAAAAGTAAATTGCGAAGTGACATTCTTCAACGCAAAATTGGACTGACTGTACAAACAATCCCTAGGCACAATAGAGAAACTACGGGTGCGTGACAGCCGCTAGAAACGCTTCTGGTATTGTTGAAAAGTAAATAACGAAGTGAAATTGTTCAACGGGCAATTCGACTGCATGCATAAACAATCCCTAGACACATAGAGCAACTACGGGTGCGTGAGAGCCACTAGAAGCGCTTCTGGTCTAGTTCAAAAGTAAATAACGTAGTGAAATTCTTCAATGCCCAATTGCACTGGATGCATAAACAATCCCTAGACACATATAGAGAAACTACAATTGCGTGAGAGCCACTAGGAACGCTTCTGGTCTAGTTCAAAAGTAAATCACGATGTGACATTCTTCAACGCGCAATTGGACTGGATGCATAAACAATCCCTAGACACATATAGAGAAACTACGGGTGCGTGAGAGCCACTAGAAGCGCTTCTGGTCTAGTTCAAAAGTAAATTACGAAGTGACATTCTTCAACACGAAATTGGACTGGATGCATCAACAATCCCTAGACACATATAGAGAACCTACGGTTGCGTGAGAGCCACTGGAAACGCTTTTTGTCTAGTTCAAAAGTAAATTACGAAGTGCAATTCTTTAACGCTAAATTGGATTGACTGAATAAACAATCCCTAGACACAATAGAGGAACTACATGTGCACGACAGCCTCTAGAAATGCTTCTGGTCTAGTTCAAAAGTAACTCACGATGTGACATTCTTCAACGCGCAATTGGACTGGATGCATAAACAATCCCTAAACACATATAGAGAAACTACGGGCGCGTGAGAGCCCCTAGAAGCGCTTCTGGTCTAGTTCAAATGTAAATTACGAAGTGGCATTCTTCAACGCGCAATTGTAGTGACGGCATCAACAATCCCTAGACACATATAGAGAAACTACGGGTGCGTGAGAGCCACTAGAAGCGCTTCTGGTCTAGTTCAAAAGTAAATTACGACGTGAAGTTCTTCAACGCGCATTTGGACTGGATGCATAAACAATCCCTAGACACATATAGAGAAACTACGGTTGCGTGAGAGCCACTGGAAACGCTTTTTGTCTAGTTCAAAAGTAAATTACGAAGTGACATACTTTAACGCTAAATTGGACTGACTGAATAAACAATCCCTAGACACAATAGACAAACTACGGGTGCGTGAGAGCCACTAGAAGCGCTTCTGGTCTAGTTCAAATGTAAATAACAAAGTGGCATTCTTCAACGAGCAATTGTAGTGACTGCATCAACAATCCCTAGACACATATAGAGAAACTACGGCTGCGTGAGAGCCACTAGAAGCGCTTCTGGTCTAGTTCAAAAGTAAATTACGACGTGAAATTCTTCAACGCGCTATTGGACTGGATGCATAAACAATCCCTAGACACATATAGAGAAACTACGGTTGCGTGACAGCCACTGGAAACGCTTCTGGTCTAGTTCAAAAGTAAATTACGAAGTGACATTCTTTAACGCTAAATTGGACTGACCGTATAAACAATCCCTAGACACAATAGAGAAACTACTTGTGCGTGACAGCCGCTAGAAACGCTTCTGGTATTGTTCAAAAGTAAATAACGAAGTGAAATTGTTCACCGGGCAATTCGACTGCATTCATAAACAATCCCTAGACACATATGGAGAAACTACGGTTGCGTGAGAGCCACTAGAAGCGCTTCTGGTCTAGTTCAAAAGTAAATTACGAAGTGAAATTCTTCAACGCGCAATTGGACTGGATGCATAAACAATCCCTAGACACATATAGAGAAACTACGGTTGCGTGACAGCCACTGGAAACGCTTCTGGTCTAGTTCAAAAGTAAATTACGAAGTGACATTCTTTAACGCTAAATTGGACTGACCGTATAAACAATCCCTAGACACAATAGAGAAACTACTTGTGCGTGACAGCCGCTCGAAACGCTTCTGGTATTGTTGAAAAGTAAATAACGAAGTGAAATTGTTCAACGGGCAATTCGACTGCATTCATAAACAATCCCTAGACACATATGGAGAAACTACGGTTGCGTGAGAGCCACTAGAAGCGCTTCTGGTCTAGTTCAAAAGTAAATTACGAAGTGAAATTCTTCAACGCGCAATTCGACTGGAGGCATAATCAATCCCTAGACACATATAGAGAAACTACAATTGCGTGCGAGCCACTAGAAGCGCTTCTGGTCACGTTCAAAAGTAAATTACGAAGTGTAATTCTTCAACGCGCAATTGGAGTGACTGCGTGAACCATCTCTAGACACATATAGAGAAACTACGGTTGCGTGACAGCCACTGGAAACGCTTCTGGTCTAGTTCAAAAGTAAATTACGAAGTGACATTCTTTAACGCTAAATTGGACTGACTGTACAGACAATCCTTAGACACAATAGAGAAACTACGGGTGCGTGACAGCCGCTAGAGAAACTACGGGTGCGTGACAGCCGCTAGAAACGCTTCTGGTATTGCTCAAAAGTAAATTACGCAGTGAAATTCTTCAACGCGCAATTGGACTGGAAGCATAAACAATCCCTAGACATATAGAAAAACTACAATTGCGTGAGAGCCACTAGAAACGCTTCTGGTCTAGTGCAAAAGTAAATTACGAAGTGCAATTCTTCAACGCGCAATTGAAGTGACTGCGTGAACCATCCCGACACATATAGAGAAACTACGGTTGCGTGACAGTCACTGGAAACGCTTCTGGTCTAGTTCAAAAGTAAATTGCGAAGTGACATTCTTCAACGCGAAATTGGACTGACTGTACAAACAATCCCTAGGCACAATAGAGAAACTACGGGTGCGTGACAGCCGCTAGAAACGCTTCTGGTATTGTTGAAAAGTAAATAACGAAGTGAAATTGTTCAACGGGCAATTCGACTGCATGCATAAACAATCCCTAGACACATAGAGCAACTACGGGTGCGTGAGAGCCACTAGAAGCGCTTCTGGTCTAGTTCAAAAGTAAATAACGTAGTGAAATTCTTCAACGCCCAATTGCACTGGATGCATAAACAATCCCTAGACACATATAGAGAAACTACAATTGCGTGAGAGCCACTAGAAGCGCTTCTGGTCTAGTTCAAAAGTAAATTACGAAGTGACATTCTTCAACACGAAATTGGACTGGATGCATCAACAATCCCTAGACACATATAGAGAACCTACGGTTGCGTGAGAGCCACTGGAAACGCTTTTTGTCTAGTTCAAAAGTAAATTACGAAGTGCAATTCTTTAACGCTAAATTGGATTGACTGAATAAACAATCCCTAGACACAATAGAGGAACTACATGTGCACGACAGCCTCTAGAAATGCTTCTGGTCTAGTTCAAAAGTAACTCACGATGTGACATTCTTCAACGCGCAATTGGACTGGATGCATAAACAATCCCTAGACACATATAGAGAAACTACGGGCGCGTGAGAGCCCCTAGAAGCGCTTCTGGTCTAGTTCAAATGTAAATTACGAAGTGACATTCTTCAACGCGCAATTGTAGTGACGGCATCAACAATCCCTAGACACATATAGAGAAACTACGGGTGCGTGAGAGCCACTAGAAGCGCTTCTGGTCTAGTTCAAAAGTAAATTACGACGTGAAGTTCTTCAACGCGCAATTGGACTGGATGCATAAACAATCCCTAGACACATATAGAGAAACTACGGTTGCGTGAGAGCCACTGGAAACGCTTTTTGTCTAGTTCAAAAGTAAATTACGAAGTGACATACTTTAACGCTAAATTGGACTGACTGAATAAACAATCCCTAGACACAATAGACAAACTACGGGTGCGTGAGAGCCACTAGAAGCGCTTCTGGTCTAGTTCAAATGTAAATAACAAAGTGGCATTCTTCAACGAGCAATTGTAGTGACTGCATCAACAATCCCTAGACACATATAGAGAAACTACGGCTGCGTGAGAGCCACTAGAAGCGCTTCTGGTCTAGTTCAAAAGTAAATTACGACGTGAAATTCTTCAACGCGCTATTGGACTGGATGCATAAACAATCCCTAGACACATATACAGAAACTACGGTTGCGTGACAGCCACTGGAAACGCTTCTGGTCTAGTTCAAAAGTAAATTACGAAGTGACATTCTTTAACGCTAAATTGGACTGACCGTATAAACAATCCCTAGACACAATAGAGAAACTACTTGTGCGTGACAGCCGCTAGAAACGCTTCTGGTATTGTTCAAAAGTAAATAACGAAGTGAAATTGTTCACCGGGCAATTCGACTGCATTCATAAACAATCCCTAGACACATATGGAGAAACTACGGTTGCGTGAGAGCCACTAGAAGCGCTTCTGGTCTAGTTCAAAAGTAAATTACGAAGTGAAATTCTTCAACGCGCAATTGGAGTGACTGCGTGAACCATCTCTAGACACATATAGAGAAACTACGGTTGCGTGACAGCCACTGGAAACGCTTCTGGTCTAGTTCAAAAGTAAATTACGAAGTGACATTCTTTAACGCTAAATTGGACTGACTGTACAGACCATCCTTAGACACAATAGAGAAACTACGGGTGCGTGACAGCCGCTAGAAACGCTTCTGGTATTGCTCAAAAGTAAATTACGCAGTGAAATTCTTCAACGCGCAATTGGACTGGAAGCATAAACAATCCCTAGACACATATAGAGAAACTACAATTGCGTGAGAGCCACTAGAAACGCTTCTGGTCTAGTGCAAAAGTAAATTACGAAGTGCAATTCTTCAACGCGCAATTAAAGTGACTGCGTGAACCATCCCGACACATATAGAGAAACTACGGTTGCGTGACAGTCACTGGAAACGCTTCTGGTCTAGTTCAAAAGTAAATTGCGAAGTGACATTCGTCAACGCAAAATTGGACTGACTGTACAAACAATCCCTAGGCACAATAGAGAAACTACGGGTGCGTGACAGCCGCTAGAAACGCTTCTGGTATTGTTGAAAAGTAAATAACGAAGTGAAATTGTTCAACGGGCAATTCGACTGCATGCATAAACAATCCCTAGACACATAGAGCAACTACGGGTGCGTGAGAGCCACTAGAAGTGCTTCTGGTCTAGTTCAAAAGTAAATAACGTAGTGAAATTCTTCAACGCCCAATTGCACTGGATGCATAAACAATCCCTAGACACATATAGAGAAACTACAATTGCGTGAGAGCCACTAGGAACGCTTCTGGTCTAGTTCAAAAGTAAATCACGATGTGACATTCTTCAACGCGCAATCGGACTGGATGCATAAACAATCCCTAGACACATATAGAGAAACTACGGGTGCGTGAGAGCCACTAGAAGCGCTTCTGGTCTAGTTCAAAAGTAAATTACGAAGTGACATTCTTCAACACGAAATTGGACTGGATGCATCAGCAATCCCTAGACACATATAGAGAACCTACGGTTGCGTGAGAGCCACTGGAAACGCTTTATGTCTAGTTCAAAAGTAAATTACGAAGTGCAATTCTTTAACGCTAAATTGGACTGACTGAATAAACAATCCCTAGACACAATAGAGGAACTACGTGTGCACGACAGCCTCTAGAAATGCTTCTGGTCTAGTTCAAAAGTAACTCACGATGTGACCTTCTTCAACGCGCAATTGGACTGGATGCATAAACAATCCCTAGACACATATAGAGAAACTACGGGTGCGTGAGAGCCATTAGAAGCGCTTCTGGTCTAGTTCAAATGTAAAT
This sequence comes from Dermacentor silvarum, assembly GCF_013339745.2. Lineage (NCBI taxonomy): Eukaryota > Metazoa > Arthropoda > Arachnida > Ixodida > Ixodidae > Dermacentor > Dermacentor silvarum. The sequence continues at coordinate 1,826,302 of NC_051158.1, forward strand.
TACGAAGTGGCATTCTTCAACGCGCAATTGTAGTGACTGCATCAACAATCCCTAGACACATATAGAGAAACTACGGGTGCGTGAGAGCCACTAGAAGCGCTTCTGGTCTAGTTCAAAAGTAAATTACGACGTGAAATTCTTCAACGCGCAATTGGACTGGATGCATAAACAATCCCTAGACACATATAGAGAAACTACGGTTGCGTGACAGCCACTGGAAACGCTTCTGGTCTAGTTGAAAAGTAAATTACGAAGTGACATTCTTTAACGCTAAATTGGACTGAGCGTATAAACAATCACTAGAGACAATAGAGAAACTACTTGTGCGTGACAGCCGCTAGAAACGCTTCTGGTATTGTTCAAAAGTAAATAACGAAGTGAAATTGTTCAACGGGCAATTCGACTGCATGCATAAACAATCCCTAGACACATATGGAGAAACTACGGTTGCGTGAGAGCCACCAGAAGCGCTTCTGGTCTAGTTCAAAAGTAAATTACGAAGTGAAATTCTTCAACGCGCAATTGGACTGGAGGCATAATCAATCCCTAGACACATATAGAGAAACTACAATTGCGTGAGAGCCACTAGAAACGCTTCTGGTCTAGTTGAACAGTAAATTACGAAGTGGAATTCTTCAACGCGCAATTGGAGTGACTGCGTGAACCATCCCTAGACACACATAGAGAAACTACGGTTGCGTGACAGTCACTGGAAACGCTTCTGGTCTAGTTCAAAAGTAAATTGCGAAGTGACATTCTTCAACGCGAAAATGGACTGACTGTATAAACAATACCTAGACACAATAGAGAAACTACGGGTGCGTGAGAGCCCCTAGAAGCGCTTCTGGTCTAGTTCAAATGTAAATTACGAAGTGGCATTCTTCAACGCGCAATTGTAGTGACTGCATCAACAATCCCTAGACACATATAGAGAAACTACAGGTGCGTGAGAGCCACTGGAAACGCTTCTGATCTAGCTCAAAAGTAAATTACGAAGTGACATTCTTTAACGCTAAATTGGACTGACCGTATAAACAATCCCTAGAGAGAAACTACTTCTGCGTGACAGCCGCTAGAAACGCTTCTGGTATTGTTCAAAAGTAAATAACGAAGTGAAATTGTTCAACGGGCAATTCGACTGCATGCATAAACAATCCATAGACACATATAGAGAAACCATGGGGGCGTGAGAGCCACTAGAAACACTTGCGGTATTGTTCAAAAGTAAATTACGAAGTGAAATTGTTCAACGGGCAATTGGACTGCATGCAGAAACAATCCCCAGACACATATAGACAAACTACGGGTACGTGAGAGCCACCAGAAGCGCTTCGGGTCTAGTTCAAAAGTAAATTACGATGTGACATTCTTCAACGCGCAATTGGACTGACTGCATAAACAATCCTTAGACACGTATAGAGAAACTACGGTTTGCGTGAGAGCCACTAGAAACGCTTCTGGTCTAGTTCAAAAGTAAATTACGAAGCGGAATTCCTCAACGCGCAATTGGAGTGACTGCGTGAACCATACCTAGACACATATAGAGAAACTACGGTTGCGTGAGAGCCACTGGAAACGCTTCTGGTCTAGTTCAAAAGTAAATTACGAAATGACATTCTTCAATGCGAAATTGGACTGACTGTATAAACAATCCCTAGACACAATAGAGAAACAAAGGGTGTGTGATAGCCACTAGACGCACTTCTGGTCTAGTTCAAAAGTAAATTACGAAGTGAAATTGTTCAACGGGCAATTGGACTGCAGGCATCAACTATCCCTAGACACATATAGAGAAACTACGGTTGCGTGAGAGCCATTGGAAACGCTTCTGGTCTAGTTCAAAAGTAAATGACGAAGCGACATTTTTCAACGTGCAGTTGGATTGACAGCATAAACAATCCATAGACACAATAGAGAAACAACGGGTGTGTGACAGCCACTAGAAGCACTTCTGGTCTAGTTCAAAGTAAATAACGAAGTGAAATTGTTCAACGGGCAATTCGTCTGCATGCATAAACAATCCCTAGACACATATAGAGCAACTACGGGTACGTGACAGCCAGTAGAAACGCTTCTGGTATTATTCAAAAGTAAATTACGAAGTGACATTCTTTAACGCTAAATTGGACTGACTGAATAAACAATCCCTAGACACAATAGAGAAACTACGGGTGCGTGAGAGCCACTAGAAGCGCTTCTGGTATAGTTCAAATTTAAATTACGAAGTGGCATTCTTCAACGCGCAATTGTAGTGACTGCATCAACAATCCCTAGATACATATAGAGAAACTACGGCTGCGTGAGAGCCACTAGAAGCGCTTCTGGTCTAGTTCAAAAGTAAATTACGACGTGAAATTCTTCAACGCGCAATTGGACTGGATGCATAAACAATCCCTAGACACATATAGAGTAACTACGGTTGCGTGACAGCCACTGGAAACGCTTCTGGTCTAGTTCAAAAGTAAATTACGAAGTGACATTCTTTAACGCTAAATTGGACTGACCGTATAAACAATCCCTAGACACAATAGAGAAACTACTTGTGCGTGACAGCCGCTCGAAACGCTTCTGGTATTGTTCAAAAGTAAATAACGAAGTGAAATTGTTCAACGGGCAATTCGACTGCATTCATAAACAATCCCTAGACACATATGGAGAAACTACGGTTGCGTGAGAGCCACTAGAAGCGCTTCTGGTCTAGTTCAAAAGTAAATTACGAAGTGAAATTCTTCAACGCGCAATTGGACTGGAGGCATAATCAATCCCTAGACACATATAGAGAAACTACAATTGCGTGCGAGCCACTAGAAGCGCTTCTGGTCACGTTCAAAAGTAAATTACGAAGTGTAATTCTTCAACGCGCAATTGGAGTGACTGCGTGAACCATCTCTAGACACATATAGAGAAACTACGGTTGCGTGACAGCCACTGTAAACGCTTCTGGTCTAGTGCAAAAATAAATTACGAAGTGCAATTCTTCAACGCGCAATTGAAGTGACTGCGTGAACCATCCCGACACATATAGAGAAACTACGGTTGCGTGACAGTCACTGGAAACGCTTCTGGTCTAGTTCAAAAGTAAATTGCGAAGTGACATTCTTCAACGCGAAATTGGACAGACTGTACAAACAATCCCTAGGCACAATAGAGAAACTACGGGTGCGTGGAAGCCACTAGAAACGCTTCTGGTATTGTTCAAAAGTAAATAACGAAGTGAAATTGTTCAACGGGCAATTCGACTGCATGCATAAACAATCCCTCGACACATAGAGCAACTACGGGTGCCTGAGAGCCACTAGAAGCGCTTCTGGTCTAGTTCAAATGTAAATTACGAAGTGGCATTCTTCAACGCGCAATTGTAGTGACTGCATCAACAATCCCTAGACACATATAGAGAAACTACAGGTGCGGGAGAGCCACTGGAAACGCTTCTGATCTAGTTCAAAAGTAAATTACGAAGTGACATTCTTTAACGCTAAATTGGACTGACCGTATAAACAATCCCTAGACACTATAGAGAAACTACTTCTGCGTGACAGCCGCTAGAAACGCTTCTGGTATTGTTCAAAAGTAAATAACGAAGTGAAATTGTTCAACGGGCAATTCGACTGCATGCATAAACAATCCATAGACACATATAGAGAAACTACGGGTGCGTGAGAGCCACTAGAAACACTTGCGGTATTGTTCAAAAGTAAATTACGAAGTGACATTCTTTAACGCTAAATTGGACTGACTGTATAAACGCTCCCTAGACACAATAGAGAAACAACGGGTGTGTGACAGCCACTAGAAGCACTTCTGGTCTAGTTCAAAAGTAAATAACGAAGTGAAATTGTTCAACGGGCAATTCGACTACATGCATAAACAATCCCTAGACACATATAGACCAACTACGGGTACGTGACAGCCAGTAGAAACGCTTCTGGTATTATTCAAAAGTAAATTACGAAGTGACATTCTTTAACGCTAAATTGGACTGACTGAATAAACAATCCCTAGACACAATAGAGAAACTACGGGTGCGTGAGAGCCACTAGAAGCGCTTCTGGTATAGTTCAAATGTAAATTACGAAGTGGCATTCTTCAACGCGCAATTGTAGTGACTGCATCAACAATCCCTAGACACATATAGAGAAACTACGGCTGCGTGAGAGCCACTAGAAGCGCTTCTGGTCTAGTTCAAAAGTAAATTACGACGTGAAATTCTTCAACGCGCAATTGGACTGAATGCATAAACAATCCCTAGACACATATAGAGAAACTACGGTTGCGTGACAGCCACTGGAAACGCTTCTGGTCTAGTTCAAAAGTAAATTACGAAGTGACATTCTTTAACGCTAAATTGGACTGACCGTATAAACAATCCCTAGACACAATAGAGAAACTACTTGTGCGTGACAGCCGCTCGAAACGCTTCTGGTATTGTTGAAAAGTAAATAACGAAGTGAAATTGTTCAACGGGCAATTCGACTGCATTCATAAACAATCCCTAGACACATATGGAGAAACTACGGTTGCGTGAGAGCCACTAGAAGCGCTTCTGGTCTAGTTCAAAAGTAAATTACGAAGTGAAATTCTTCAACGCGCAATTCGACTGGAGGCATAATCAATCCCTAGACACATATAGAGAAACTACAATTGCGTGCGAGCCACTAGAAGCGCTTCTGGTCACGTTCAAAAGTAAATTACGAAGTGTAATTCTTCAACGCGCAATTGGAGTGACTGCGTGAACCATCTCTAGACACATATAGAGAAACTACGGTTGCGTGACAGCCACTGGAAACGCTTCTGGTCTAGTTCAAAAGTAAATTACGAAGTGACATTCTTTAACGCTAAATTGGACTGACTGTACAGACAATCCATGGACACAATAGAGAAACTACGGGTGCGTGACAGCCGCTAGAAACGCTTCTGGTATTGCTCAAAAGTAAATTACGCAGTGAAATTCTTCAACGCGCAATTGGACTGGAAGCATAAACAATCCCTAGACACATATAGAAAAACTACAATTGCGTGAGAGCCACTAGAAACGCTTCTGGTCTAGTGCAAAAGTAAATTACGAAGTGCAATTCTTCAACGCGCAATCGAAGTGACTGCGTGAACCATCCCGACACATATAGAGAAACTACGGTTGCGTGACAGTCACTGGAAACGCTTCTGGTCTAGTTCAAAAGTAAATTGCGAAGTGACATTCTTCAACGCGAAAATGGACTGACTGTACAAACAATCCCTAGGCACAATAGAGAAACTACGGGTGCGTGACAGCCGCTAGAAACGCTTCTGGTATTGTTCAAAAGTAAATAACGAAGTGAAATTGTTCAACGGGCAATTCGACTGCATGCATAAACAATCCCTAGACACATAGAGCAACTACGGGTGCGTGAGAGCCACTAGAAGCGCTTCTGGTCTAGTTCAAAAGTAAATAACGTAGTGAAATTCTTCAACGCTCAATTGCACTGGATGCATAAACAATCCCTAGACACATATAGAGAAACTACAATTGCGTGAGAGCCACTAGGAACGCTTCTGGTCTAGTTCAAAAGTAAATCACCATGTGACATTCTTCAACGCGCAATTGGACTGGATGCATAAACAATCCCTAGACACATATAGAGAAACTACGGTTGCGTGACAGCCACTGGAAACGCTTCTGGTCTAGTTCAAAAGTAAATTACGAAGTGACATTCTTTAACGCTAAATTGGACTGACCGTATAAACAATCCCTAGACACAATAGAGAAACTACTTGTGCGTGACAGCCGCTCGAAACGCTTCTGGTATTGTTGAAAAGTAAATAACGAAGTGAATTTTCAACGGGCAATTCGACTGCATTCATAAACAATCCCTAGACACATATGGAGAAACTACGGTTGCGTGAGAGCCACTAGAAGCGCTTCTGGTCTAGCTCAAAAGTAAATTACGAAGTGAAATTCTTCAACGCGCAATTCGACTGGAGGCATAATCAATCCCTAGACACATATAGAGAAACTACAATTGCGTGCGAGCCACTAGAAGCGCTTCTGGTCACGTTCAAAAGTAAATTACGAAGTGTAATTCTTCAACGCGCAATTGGAGTGACTGCGTGAACCATCTCTAGACACATATAGAGAAACTACGGTTGCGTGACAGCCACTGGAAACGCTTCTGGTCTAGTTCAAAAGTAAATTACGAAGTGACATTCTTTAACGCTAAATTGGACTGACTGTACAGACAATCCATGGACACAATAGAGAAACTACGGGTGCGTGACAGCCGCTAGAAACGCTTCTGGTATTGCTCAAAAGTAAATTACGCAGTGAAATTCTTCAACGCGCAATTGGACTGGAAGCATAAACAATCCCTAGACACATATAGAAAAACTACAATTGCGTGAGAGCCACTAGAAACGCTTCTGGTCTAGTTCAACAGTAAATTACGAAGTGGAATTCTTCAACGCGCAATTGGAGTGACTGCGTGAACCATCCCTAGACACATATAGAGAAACTACGGTTGCGTGACAGTCACTGGAAACGCTTCTGGTCTAGTTCAAAAGTAAATTACGAAGTGACATTCTTTAACGCTAAATTGGACTGACCGTATAAACAATCCCTAGACACAATAGAGAAACTACTTGTGCGTGACAGCCGCTCGAAACGCTTCTGGTATTGTTGAAAAGTAAATAACGAAGTGAAATTGTTCAACGGGCAATTCGACTGCATTCATAAACAATCCCTAGACACATATGGAGAAACTACGGTTGCGTGAGAGCCACTAGAAGCGCTTCTGGTCTAGTTCAAAAGTAAATTACGAAGTGAAATTCTTCAACGCGCAATTCGACTGGAGGCATAATCAATCCCTAGACACATATAGAGAAACTACAATTGCGTGCGAGCCACTAGAAGCGCTTCTGGTCACGTTCAAAAGTAAATTACGAAGTGTAATTCTTCAACGCGCAATTGGAGTGACTGCGTGAACCATCTCTAGACACATATAGAGAAACTACGGTTGCGTGACAGCCACTGGAAACGCTTCTGGTCTAGTTCAAAAGTAAATTACGAAGTGACATTCTTTAACGCTAAATTGGACTGACTGTACAGACAATCCATGGACACAATAGAGAAACTACGGGTGCGTGACAGCCGCTAGAAACGCTTCTGGTATTGCTTAAAAGTAAATTACGCAGTGAAATTCTTCAACGCGCAATTGGACTGGAAGCATAAACAATCCCTAGACACATATAGAAAAACTACAATTGCGTGAGAGCCACTAGAAACGCTTCTGGTCTAGTGCAAAAGTAAATTACGAAGTGCAATTCTTCAACGCGCAATTGAAGTGACTGCGTGAACCATCCCGACACATATAGAGAAACTACGGTTGCGTGACAGTCACTGGAAACGCTTCTGGTCTAGTTCAAAAGTAAATTGCGAAGTGACATTCTTCAACGCGAAAATGGACTGACTGTACAAACAATCCCTAGGCACAATAGAGAAACTACGGGTGCGTGACAGCCGCTAGAAACGCTTCTGGTATTGTTCAAAAGTAAATAACGAAGTGAAATTGTTCAACGGGCAATTCGACTGCATGCATAAACAATCCCTAGACACATAGAGCAACTACGGGTGCGTGAGAGCCACTAGAAGCGCTTCTGGTCTAGTTCAAAAGTAAATAACGTAGTGAAATTCTTCAACGCTCAATTGCACTGGATGCATAAACAATCCCTAGACACATATAGAGAAACTACAATTGCGTGAGAGCCACTAGGAACGCTTCTGGTCTAGTTCAAAAGTAAATCACCATGTGACATTCTTCAACGCGCAATTGGACTGGATGCATAAACAATCCCTAGACACATATAGAGAAACTACGGTTGCGTGACAGCCACTGGAAACGCTTCTGGTCTAGTTCAAAAGTAAATTACGAAGTGACATTCTTTAACGCTAAATTGGACTGACCGTATAAACAATCCCTAGACACAATAGAGAAACTACTTGTGCGTGACAGCCGCTCGAAACGCTTCTGGTATTGTTGAAAAGTAAATAACGAAGTGAATTTTCAACGGGCAATTCGACTGCATTCATAAACAATCCCTAGACACATATGGAGAAACTACGGTTGCGTGAGAGCCACTAGAAGCGCTTCTGGTCACGTTCAAAAGTAAATTACGAAGTGTAATTCTTCAACGCGCAATTGGAGTGACTGCGTGAACCATCTCTAGACACATATAGAGAAACTACGGTTGCGTGACAGCCACTGGAAACGCTTCTGGTCTAGTTCAAAAGTAAATTACGAAGTGACATTCTTTAACGCTAAATTGGACTGACTGTACAGACAATCCATGGACACAATAGAGAAACTACGGGTGCGTGACAGCCGCTAGAAACGCTTCTGGTATTGCTCAAAAGTAAATTACGCAGTGAAATTCTTCAACGCGCAATTGGACTGGAAGCATAAACAATCCCTAGACACATATAGAAAAACTACAATTGCGTGAGAGCCACTAGAAACGCTTCTGGTCTAGTTCAACAGTAAATTACGAAGTGGAATTCTTCAACGCGCAATTGGAGTGACTGCGTGAACCATCCCTAGACACATATAGAGAAACTACGGTTGCGTGACAGTCACTGGAAACGCTTCTGGTCTAGTTCAAAAGTAAATTGCGAAGTGACATTCTTCAACGCGAAATTGGACTGACTGTATAAACAATCCCTAGACACAATAGAGAAACTACGGGTGCGTGAGAGCCACTAGAGGCGCTTCTGGTCTAGTTCAAATGTAAATTACGAAGTGGCATTCTTCAACGCGCAATTGTAGTGACTGCATCAACAATCCCTAGACACATATAGAGAAACTACAGGTGCGTGAGAGCCACTGGAAACGCTTCTGATCTAGTTCAAAAGTAAATTACGAAGTGACATTCTTTAACGCTAAATTGGACTGACCGTATAAACAATCCCTAGAGAGAAACTACTTCTGCGTGACAGCCGCTAGAAACGCTTCTGGTATTGTTCAAAAGTAAATAACGAAGTGAAATTGTTCAACGGGCAATTCGACTGCATGCAGAAACAATCCCCAGACACATATAGACAAACTACGGGTACGTGAGAGCCACCAGAAGCGCTTCGGGTCTAGTTCAAAAGTAAATTACGATGTGACATTCTTCAACGCGCAATTGGACTGACTGCATAAACAATCCTTAGACACGTATAGAGAAACTACGGTTTGCGTGAGAGCCACTAGAAACGCTTCTGGTCTAGTTCAAAAGTAAATTACGAAGCGGAATTCCTCAACGCGCAATTGGAGTGACTGCGTGAACCATACCTAGACACATATAGAGAAACTACGGTTGCGTGAGAGCCACTGGAAACCCTTCTGGTCTAGTTCAAAAGTAAATTACGAAATGACATTCTTCAATGCGAAATTGGACTGACTGTATAAACAATCCCTAGACACAATAGAGAAACAAAGGGTGTGTGATAGCCACTAGACGCACTTCTGGTCTAGTTCAAAAGTAAATTACGAAGTGAAATTGTTCAACGGGCAATTGGACTGCAGGCATCAACTATCCCTAGACACATATAGAGAAACTACAGTTGCGTGAGAGCCATTGGAAACGCTTCTGGTCTAGTTCAAAAGTAAATGACGAAGTGACATTTTTCAACGTGCAGTTGGATTGACAGCATAAACAATCCATAGACACAATAGAGAAACAACGGGTGTGTGACAGCCACTAGAAGCACTTCTGGTCTAGTTCAAAGTAAATAACGAAGTGAAATTGTTCAACGGGCAATTCGACTGCATGCATAAACAATCCCTAGACACATATAGAGCAACTACGGGTACGTGACAGCCAGTAGAAACGCTTCTGGTATTATTCAAAAGTAAATTACGAAGTGACATTCTTTAACGCTAAATTGGACTGACTGAATAAACAATCCCTAGACACAATAGAGAAACTACGGGTGCGTGAGAGCCACTAGAAGCGCTTCTGGTATAGTTCAAATTTAAATTACGAAGTGGCATTCTTCAACGCGCAATTGTAGTGACTGCATCAACAATCCCTAGATACATATAGAGAAACTACGGCTGCGTGAGAGCCACTAGAAGCGCTTCTGGTCTAGTTCAAAAGTAAATTACGACGTGAAATTCTTCAACGCGCAATTGGACTGGATGCATAAACAATCCCTAGACACATATAGAGTAACTACGGTTGCGTGACAGCCACTGGAAACGCTTCTGGTCTAGTTCAAAAGTAAATTACGAAGTGACATTCTTTAACGCTAAATTGGACTGACCGTATAAACAATCCCTAGACACAATAGAGAAACTACTTGTGCGTGACAGCCGCTCGAAACGCTTCTGGTATTGTTCAAAAGTAAATACCGAAGTGAAATTGTTCAACGGGCAATTCGACTGCATTCATAAACAATCCCTAGACACATATGGAGAAACTACGGTTGCGTGAGAGCCACTAGAAGCGCTTCTGGTCTAGTTCAAAAGTAAATTACGAAGTGAAATTCTTCAACGCGCAATTGGACTGGAGGCATAATCAATCCCTAGACACATATAGAGAAACTACAATTGCGTGCGAGCCACTAGAAGCGCTTCTGGTCACGTTCAAAAGTAAATTACGAAGTGTAATTCTTCAACGCGCAATTGGAGTGACTGCGTGAACCATCTCTAGACACATATAGAGAAACTACGGTTGCGTGACAGCCACTGGAAACGCTTCTGGTCTAGTGCAAAAGTAAATTACGAAGTGCAATTCTTCAACGCGCAATTGAAGTGACTGCGTGAACCATCCCGACACATATAGAGAAACAACGGGTGTGTGACAGCCACTAGAAGCACTTCTGGTCTAGTTCAAAGTAAATAACGAAGTGAAATTGTTCAACGGGCAATTCGACTGCATGCATAAACAATCCCTAGACACATATAGAGCAACTACGGGTACGTGACAGCCAGTAGAAACGCTTCTGGTATTATTCAAAAGTGAATTACGAAGTGAAATTCTTCAACGCGAAATTGGACTGACTGTACAAACAATCCCTAGGCACAATAGAGAAACTACGGGTGCGTGACAGCCGCTAGAAACGCTTCTGGTATTGTTCAAAAGTAAATAACGAAGTGAAATTGTTCAACGGGCAATTCGACTGCATGCATAAACAATCCCTCGACACATAGAGCAACTACGGGTGCGTGAGAGCCACTAGAAGCGCTTCTGGTCTAGTTCAAATGTAAATTACGAAGTGGCATTCTTCAACGCGCAATTGTAGTGACTGCATCAACAATCCCTAGACACATATAGAGAAACTACAGGTGCGGGAGAGCCACTGGAAACGCTTCTGATCTAGTTCAAAAGTAAATTACGAAGTGACATTCTTTAACGCTAAATTGGACTGACCGTATAAACAATCCCTAGACACTATAGAGAAACTACTTCTGCGTGACAGCCGCTAGAAACGCTTCTGGTATTGTTCAAAAGTAAATAACGAAGTGAAATTGTTCAACGGGCAATTCGACTGCATGCATAAACAATCCATAGACACATATAGAGAAACTACGGGTGCGTGAGAGCCACTAGAAACTTTTGCGGTATTGTTCAAAAGTAAATTACGAAGTGACATTCTTTAACGCTAAATTGGACTGACTGTATAAACGCTCCCTAGACACAATAGAGAAACAACGGGTGTGTGACAGCCACTAGAAGCACTTCTGGTCTAGTTCAAAAGTAAATAACGAAGTGAAATTGTTCAACGGGCAATTCGACTACATGCATAAACAATCCCTAGACACATATAGACCAACTACGGGTACGTGACAGCCAGTAGAAACGCTTCTGGTATTATTCAAAAGTAAATTACGAAGTGACATTCTTTAACGCTAAATTGGACTGACTGAATAAACAATCCCTAGACACAATAGAGAAACTACGGGTGCGTGAGAGCCACTATAAGCGCTTCTGGTATAGTTCAAATGTAAATTACGAAGTGGCATTCTTCAACGCGCAATTGTAGTGACTGCATCAACAATCCCTAGACACATATAGAGAAACTACGGCTGCGTGAGAGCCACTAGAAGCGCTTCTGGTATAGTTCAAATTTAAATTACGAAGTGGCATTCTTCAACGCGCAATTGTAGTGACTGCATCAACAATCCCTAGATACATATAGAGAAACTACGGCTGCGTGAGAGCCACTAGAAGCGCTTCTGGTCTAGTTCAAAAGTAAATTACGACGTGAAATTCTTCAACGCGCAATTGGACTGGATGCATAAACAATCCCTAGACACATATAGAGTAACTACGGTTGCGTGACAGCCACTGGAAACGCTTCTGGTCTAGTTCAAAAGTAAATTACGAAGTGACATTCTTTAACGCTAAATTGGACTGACCGTATAAACAATCCCTAGACACAATAGAGAAACTACTTGTGCGTGACAGCCGCTCGAAACGCTTCTGGTATTGTTCAAAAGTAAATAACGAAGTGAAATTGTTCAACGGGCAATTCGACTGCATTCATAAACAATCCCTAGACACATATGGAGAAACTACGGTTGCGTGAGAGCCACTAGAAGCGCTTCTGGTCTAGTTCAAAAGTAAATTACGAAGTGAAATTCTTCAACGCGCAATTCGACTGGAGGCATAATCAATCCCTAGACACATATAGAGAAACTACAATTGCGTGCGAGCCACTAGAAGCGCTTCTGGTCACGTTCAAAAGTAAATTACGAAGTGTAATTCTTCAACGCGCAATTCGAGTGACTGCGTGAACCATCTCTAGACACATATAGAGAAACTACGGTTGCGTGACAGCCACTGGAAACGCTTCTGGTCTAGTTCAAAAGTAAATTACGAAGTGACATTCTTTAACGCTAAATTGGACTGACTGTACAGACAATCCTTAGACACAATAGAGAAACTACGGGTGCGTGACAGCCGCTAGAAACGCTTCTGGTATTGCTCAAAAGTAAATTACGCAGTGAAATTCTTCAACGCGCAATTGGACTGGAAGCATAAACAATCCCTAGACACATATAGAAAAACTACAATTGCGTGAGAGCCACTAGAAACGCTTCTGGTCACGTTCAAAAGTAAATTACGAAGTGTAATTCTTCAACGCGCAATTGGAGTGACTGCGTGAACCATCTCTAGACACATATAGAGAAACTACGGTTGCGTGACAGCCACTGGAAACGCTTCTGGTCTAGTGCAAAAGTAAATTACGAAGTGCAATTCTTCAACGCGCAATTGAAGTGACTGCGTGAACCATCCCGACACATATAGAGAAACAACGGGTGTGTGACAGCCACTAGAAGCACTTCTGGTCTAGTTCAAAGTAAATAACGAAGTGAAATTGTTCAACGGGCAATTCGACTGCATGCATAAACAATCCCTAGACACATATAGAGCAACTACGGGTACGTGACAGCCAGTAGAAACGCTTCTGGTATTATTCAAAAGTGAATTACGAAGTGAAATTCTTCAACGCGAAATTGGACTGACTGTACAAACAATCCCTAGGCACAATAGAGAAACTACGGGTGCGTGACAGCCGCTAGAAACGCTTCTGGTATTGTTCAAAAGTAAATAACGAAGTGAAATTGTTCAACGGGCAATTCGACTGCATGCATAAACAATCCCTCGACACATAGAGCAACTACGGGTGCGTGAGAGCCACTAGAAGCGCTTCTGGTCTAGTTCAAATGTAAATTACGAAGTGGCATTCTTCAACGCGCAATTGTAGTGACTGCATCAACAATCCCTAGACACATATAGAGAAACTACAGGTGCGGGAGAGCCACTGGAAACGCTTCTGATCTAGTTCAAAAGTAAATTACGAAGTGACATTCTTTAACGCTAAATTGGACTGGCCGTATAAACCATCCCTAGACACTATAGAGAAACTACTTCTGCGTGACAGCCGCTAGAAACGCTTCGGGTATTGTTCAAAAGTAAATAACGAAGTGAAATTGTTCAACGGGCAATTCGACTGCATGCATAAACAATCCATAGACACATATAGAGAAACTACGGGTGCGTGAGAGCCACTAGAAACTTTTGCGGTATTGTTCAAAAGTAAATTACGAAGTGACATTCTTTAACGCTAAATTGGACTGACTGTATAAACGCTCCCTAGACACAATAGAGAAACAACGGGTGTGTGACAGCCACTAGAAGCACTTCTGGTCTAGTTCAAAAGTAAATAACGAAGTGAAATTGTTCAACGGGCAATTCGACTACATGCATAAACAATCCCTAGACACATATAGACCAACTACGGGTACGTGACAGCCAGTAGAAACGCTTCTGGTATTATTCAAAAGTAAATTACGAAGTGACATTCTTTAACGCTAAATTGGACTGACTGAATAAACAATCCCTAGACACAATAGAGAAACTACGGGTGCGTGAGAGCCACTATAAGCGCTTCTGGTATAGTTCAAATGTAAATTACGAAGTGGCATTCTTCAACGCGCAATTGTAGTGACTGCATCAACAATCCCTAGACACATATAGAGAAACTACGGCTGCGTGAGAGCCACTAGAAGCGCTTCTGGTATAGTTCAAATTTAAATTACGAAGTGGCATTCTTCAACGCGCAATTGTAGTGACTGCATCAACAATCCCTAGATACATATAGAGAAACTACGGCTGCGTGAGAGCCACTAGAAGCGCTTCTGGTCTAGTTCAAAAGTAAATTACGACGTGAAATTCTTCAACGCGCAATTGGACTGGATGCATAAACAATCCCTAGACACATATAGAGTAACTACGGTTGCGTGACAGCCACTGGAAACGCTTCTGGTCTAGTTCAAAAGTAAATTACGAAGTGACATTCTTTAACGCTAAATTGGACTGACCGTATAAACAATCCCTAGACACAATAGAGAAACTACTTGTGCGTGACAGCCGCTCGAAACGCTTCTGGTATTGTTCAAAAGTAAATAACGAAGTGAAATTGTTCAACGGGCAATTCGACTGCATTCATAAACAATCCCTAGACACATATGGAGAAACTACGGTTGCGTGAGAGCCACTAGAAGCGCTTCTGGTCTAGTTCAAAAGTAAATTACGAAGTGAAATTCTTCAACGCGCAATTCGACTGGAGGCATAATCAATCCCTAGACACATATAGAGAAACTACAATTGCGTGCGAGCCACTAGAAGCGCTTCTGGTCACGTTCAAAAGTAAATTACGAAGTGTAATTCTTCAACGCGCAATTCGAGTGACTGCGTGAACCATCTCTAGACACATATAGAGAAACTACGGTTGCGTGACAGCCACTGGAAACGCTTCTGGTCTAGTTCAAAAGTAAATTACGAAGTGACATTCTTTAACGCTAAATTGGACTGACTGTACAGACAATCCTTAGACACAATAGAGAAACTACGGGTGCGTGACAGCCGCTAGAAACGCTTCTGGTATTGCTCAAAAGTAAATTACGCAGTGAAATTCTTCAACGCGCAATTGGACTGGAAGCATAAACAATCCCTAGACACATATAGAAAAACTACAATTGCGTGAGAGCCACTAGAAACGCTTCTGGTCACGTTCAAAAGTAAATTACGAAGTGTAATTCTTCAACGCGCAATTGGAGTGACTGCGTGAACCATCTCTAGACACATATAGAGAAACTACGGTTGCGTGACAGCCACTGGAAACGCTTCTGGTCTAGTGCAAAAGTAAATTACGAAGTGCAATTCTTCAACGCGCAATTGAAGTGACTGCGTGAACCATCCCGACACATATAGAGAAACAACGGGTGTGTGACAGCCACTAGAAGCACTTCTGGTCTAGTTCAAAGTAAATAACGAAGTGAAATTGTTCAACGGGCAATTCGACTGCATGCATAAACAATCCCTAGACACATATAGAGCAACTACGGGTACGTGACAGCCAGTAGAAACGCTTCTGGTATTATTCAAAAGTGAATTACGAAGTGAAATTCTTCAACGCGAAATTGGACTGACTGTACAAACAATCCCTAGGCACAATAGAGAAACTACGGGTGCGTGACAGCCGCTAGAAACGCTTCTGGTATTGTTCAAAAGTAAATAACGAAGTGAAATTGTTCAACGGGCAATTCGACTGCATGCATAAACAATCCCTCGACACATAGAGCAACTACGGGTGCGTGAGAGCCACTAGAAGCGCTTCTGGTCTAGTTCAAATGTAAATTACGAAGTGGCATTCTTCAACGCGCAATTGTAGTGACTGCATCAACAATCCCTAGACACATATAGAGAAACTACAGGTGCGGGAGAGCCACTGGAAACGCTTCTGATCTAGTTCAAAAGTAAATTACGAAGTGACATTCTTTAACGCTAAATTGGACTGGCCGTATAAACCATCCCTAGACACTATAGAGAAACTACTTCTGCGTGACAGCCGCTAGAAACGCTTCGGGTATTGTTCAAAAGTAAATAACGAAGTGAAATTGTTCAACGGGCAATTCGACTGCATGCATAAACAATCCATAGACACATATAGAGAAACTACGGGTGCGTGAGAGCCACTAGAAACTTTTGCGGTATTGTTCAAAAGTAAATTACGAAGTGACATTCTTTAACGCTAAATTGGACTGACTGTATAAACGCTCCCTAGACACAATAGAGAAACAACGGGTGTGTGACAGCCACTAGAAGCACTTCTGGTCTAGTTCAAAAGTAAATAACGAAGTGAAATTGTTCAACGGGCAATTCGACTACATGCATAAACAATCCCTAGACACATATAGACCAACTACGGGTACGTGACAGCCAGTAGAAACGCTTCTGGTATTATTCAAAAGTAAATTACGAAGTGACATTCTTTAACGCTAAATTGGACTGACTGAATAAACAATCCCTAGACACAATAGAGAAACTACGGGTGCGTGAGAGCCACTATAAGCGCTTCTGGTATAGTTCAAATGTAAATTACGAAGTGGCATTCTTCAACGCGCAATTGTAGTGACTGCATCAACAATCCCTAGACACATATAGAGAAACTACGGCTGCGTGAGAGCCACTAGAAGCGCTTCTGGTATAGTTCAAATTTAAATTACGAAGTGGCATTCTTCAACGCGCAATTGTAGTGACTGCATCAACAATCCCTAGATACATATAGAGAAACTACGGCTGCGTGAGAGCCACTAGAAGCGCTTCTGGTCTAGTTCAAAAGTAAATTACGACGTGAAATTCTTCAACGCGCAATTGGACTGGATGCATAAACAATCCCTAGACACATATAGAGTAACTACGGTTGCGTGACAGCCACTGGAAACGCTTCTGGTCTAGTTCAAAAGTAAATTACGAAGTGACATTCTTTAACGCTAAATTGGACTGACCGTATAAACAATCCCTAGACACAATAGAGAAACTACTTGTGCGTGACAGCCGCTCGAAACGCTTCTGGTATTGTTCAAAAGTAAATAACGAAGTGAAATTGTTCAACGGGCAATTCGACTGCATTCATAAACAATCCCTAGACACATATGGAGAAACTACGGTTGCGTGAGAGCCACTAGAAGCGCTTCTGGTCTAGTTCAAAAGTAAATTACGAAGTGAAATTCTTCAACGCGCAATTCGACTGGAGGCATAATCAATCCCTAGACACATATAGAGAAACTACAATTGCGTGCGAGCCACTAGAAGCGCTTCTGGTCACGTTCAAAAGTAAATTACGAAGTGTAATTCTTCAACGCGCAATTCGAGTGACTGCGTGAACCATCTCTAGACACATATAGAGAAACTACGGTTGCGTGACAGCCACTGGAAACGCTTCTGGTCTAGTTCAAAAGTAAATTACGAAGTGACATTCTTTAACGCTAAATTGGACTGACTGTACAGACAATCCTTAGACACAATAGAGAAACTACGGGTGCGTGACAGCCGCTAGAAACGCTTCTGGTATTGCTCAAAAGTAAATTACGCAGTGAAATTCTTCAACGCGCAATTGGACTGGAAGCATAAACAATCCCTAGACACATATAGAAAAACTACAATTGCGTGAGAGCCACTAGAAACGCTTCTGGTCTAGTGCAAAAGTAAATTACGAAGTGCAATTCTTCAACGCGCAATTGAAGTGACTGCGTGAACCATCCCGACACATATAGAGAAACTACGGTTGCGTGACAGTCACTGGAAACGCTTCTGGTCTAGTTCAAAAGTAAATTACGAAGTGCAATTCTTCAACGCGCAATTGAAGTGACTGCGTGAACCATCCCGACACATATAGAGAAACAACGGGTGTGTGACAGCCACTAGAAGCACTTCTGGTCTAGTTCAAAGTAAATAACGAAGTGAAATTGTTCAACGGGCAATTCGACTGCATGCATAAACAATCCCTAGACACATATAGAGCAACTACGGGTACTTGACAGCCAGTAGAAACGCTTCTGGTATTATTCAAAAGTGAATTACGAAGTGAAATTCTTCAACGCGAAATTGGACTGACTGTACAAACAATCCCTAGGCACAATAGAGAAACTACGGGTGCGTGACAGCCGCTAGAAACGCTTCTGGTATTGTTCAAAAGTAAATAACGAAGTGAAATTGTTCAACGGGCAATTCGACTGCATGCATAAACAATCCCTCGACACATAGAGCAACTACGGGTGCGTGAGAGCCACTAGAAGCGCTTCTGGTCTAGTTCAAATGTAAATTACGAAGTGGCATTCTTCAACGCGCAATTGTAGTGACTGCATCAACAATCCCTAGACACATATAGAGAAACTACAGGTGCGGGAGAGCCACTGGAAACGCTTCTGATCTAGTTCAAAAGTAAATTACGAAGTGACATTCTTTAACGCTAAATTGGACTGGCCGTATAAACAATCCCTAGACACTATAGAGAAACTACTTCTGCGTGACAGCCGCTAGAAACGCTTCGGGTATTGTTCAAAAGTAAATAACGAAGTGAAATTGTTCAACGGGCAATTCGACTGCATGCATAAACAATCCATAGACACATATAGAGAAACTACGGGTGCGTGAGAGCCACTAGAAACTTTTGCGGTATTGTTCAAAAGTAAATTACGAAGTGACATTCTTTAACGCTAAATTGGACTGACTGTATAAACGCTCCCTAGACACAATAGAGAAACAACGGGTGTGTGACAGCCACTAGAAGCACTTCTGGTCTAGTTCAAAAGTAAATAACGAAGTGAAATTGTTCAACGGGCAATTCGACTACATGCATAAACAATCCCTAGACACATATAGACCAACTACGGGTACGTGACAGCCAGTAGAAACGCTTCTGGTATTATTCAAAAGTAAATTACGAAGTGACATTCTTTAACGCTAAATTGGACTGACTGAATAAACAATCCCTAGACACAATAGAGAAACTACGGGTGCGTGAGAGCCACTATAAGCGCTTCTGGTATAGTTCAAATGTAAATTACGAAGTGGCATTCTTCAACGCGCAATTGTAGTGACTGCATCAACAATCCCTAGACACATATAGAGAAACTACGGCTGCGTGAGAGCCACTAGAAGCGCTTCTGGTATAGTTCAAATTTAAATTACGAAGTGGCATTCTTCAACGCGCAATTGTAGTGACTGCATCAACAATCCCTAGATACATATAGAGAAACTACGGCTGCGTGAGAGCCACTAGAAGCGCTTCTGGTCTAGTTCAAAAGTAAATTACGACGTGAAATTCTTCAACGCGCAATTGGACTGGATGCATAAACAATCCCTAGACACATATAGAGTAACTACGGTTGCGTGACAGCCACTGGAAACGCTTCTGGTCTAGTTCAAAAGTAAATTACGAAGTGACATTCTTTAACGCTAAATTGGACTGACCGTATAAACAATCCCTAGACACAATAGAGAAACTACTTGTGCGTGACAGCCGCTCGAAACGCTTCTGGTATTGTTCAAAAGTAAATAACGAAGTGAAATTGTTCAACGGGCAATTCGACTGCATTCATAAACAATCCCTAGACACATATGGAGAAACTACGGTTGCGTGAGAGCCACTAGAAGCGCTTCTGGTCTAGTTCAAAAGTAAATTACGAAGTGAAATTCTTCAACGCGCAATTCGACTGGAGGCATAATCAATCCCTAGACACATATAGAGAAACTACAATTGCGTGCGAGCCACTAGAAGCGCTTCTGGTCACGTTCAAAAGTAAATTACGAAGTGTAATTCTTCAACGCGCAATTCGAGTGACTGCGTGAACCATCTCTAGACACATATAGAGAAACTACGGTTGCGTGACAGCCACTGGAAACGCTTCTGGTCTAGTTCAAAAGTAAATTACGAAGTGACATTCTTTAACGCTAAATTGGACTGACTGTACAGACAATCCTTAGACACAATAGAGAAACTACGGGTGCGTGACAGCCGCTAGAAACGCTTCTGGTATTGCTCAAAAGTAAATTACGCAGTGAAATTCTTCAACGCGCAATTGGACTGGAAGCATAAACAATCCCTAGACACATATAGAAAAACTACAATTGCGTGAGAGCCACTAGAAACGCTTCTGGTCTAGTGCAAAAGTAAATTACGAAGTGCAATTCTTCAACGCGCAATTGAAGTGACTGCGTGAACCATCCCGACACATATAGAGAAACTACGGTTGCGTGACAGTCACTGGAAACGCTTCTGGTCTAGTTCAAAAGTAAATTGCGAAGTGACATTCTTCAACGCGAAAATGGACTGACTGTACAAACAATCCCTAGGCACAATAGAGAAACTACGGGTGCGTGACAGCCGCTAGAAACGCTTCTGGTATTGTTCAAAAGTAAATAACGAAGTGAAATTGTTCAACGGGCAATTCGACTGCATGCATAAACAATCCCTAGACACACAGAGCAACTACGGGTGCGTGAGAGCCACTAGAAGCGCTTCTGGTCTAGTTCAAAAGTAAATAACGTAGTGAAATTCTTCAACGCTCAATTGCACTGGATGCATAAACAATTCCTAGACACATATAGAGAAACTACAATTGCGTGAGAGCCACTAGGAACGCTTCTGGTCTAGTTCAAAAAAAAATCACGATGTGACATTCTTCAACGCGCAATTGGACTGGATGCATAAACAATCCCTAGACACATATAGAGAAACTACGGGTGCGTGAGAGCCACTAGAAGCGCTTCTGGTCTAGTTCAAAAGTAAATTACTAAGTGACATTCTTCAACACGAAATTGGACTGGATGCATCAACAATCCCTAGACACATATCGAGAACCTACGGTTGCGTGAGAGCCACTGGAAACGCTTTTTGTCTAGTTCAAAAGTAAATTACGAAGTGCAATTCTTTAACGCTAAATTGGACTGACTGAATAAACAATCCCTAGACACAATAGAGGAACTACGTGTGCACGACAGCCTCTAGAAATGCTTCTGGTCTAGTTCAAAAGTAACTCACGATGTGACATTCTTCAACGCGCAATTGGACTGGATGCATAAACAATCCCTAGACACATATAAAGAAACTACGGGTGCGTGAGAGCCACTAGAAGCGCTTCTGGTCTAGTTCAAATGTAAATTACGAAGTGGCATTCTTCAACGCACAATTGGATTGCATGCAGAAACAATCCCCAGACAAATATAGAGAAACTACGGGTGCGTGACAGCCACTGGAAACGCTTCTGGTCTAGTTGAAAAGTAAATTACGAAGTGACATTCTTTAACGCTAAATTGGACTGACCGTATAAACAATCACTAGACACAATAGAGAAACTACTTGTGCGTGAAAGCCGCTAGAAACGCTTCTGGTATTGTTCAAAAGTAAATAACGAAGTCAAATTGTTCAACGGGCAATTCGACTGCATGCATAAACAATCCCTAGACACATATGGAGAAACTACGGTTGCGTGAGAGCCACTAGAAGCGCTTCTGGTCTAGTTCAAAAGTAGATTACGAAGTGAAATTCTTCAACGCACAATTGGATTGCATGCAGAAACAATCCCCAGACAAATATAGAGAAACTACGGGTGCGTGAGAGCCACCAGAAGCGCTTCTGGTCTAGTTCAAAAGTAAATTACGAAGTGAAATTCTTCAACGGGCATGCAGAAACAATCCCCAGCCACATATAGACAAACTACGGGTACGTGAGAGCCACCAGAAGCGCTACGGGTCTAGTTCAAAAGTAAATTACGATGTGACATTCTTCAACGGGCAATTAGACTGCATGCATAAACAATCCCTAGACACATATACAGAAACTACGGGTGCGTGCGAGCCACTAGAAGCGCTTCTGGTCTAGTTCAAAAGTAAATTACGAAGTGACATTCTTCAACACGAAATTGGACTGGATGCATCAACAATCCCTAGACACATATAGAGAACCTACGGTTGCGTGAGAGCCACTGGAAACGCTTTTTGTCTAGTTCAAAAGTAAATTACGAAGTGAAATTCTTCAACGCCCAATTGCACTGGATGCATAAACAATCCCTAGACACATATAGAGAAACTACAATAGCGTGAGAGCCACTAGAAACGCTTCTGGTCTAGTTCAAAAGTAACTTACGAAGTGGCATTTTTCAACGCGCAATTGTAGTGACTGCATAAACAATCCCTAGACACATATAGAGAAACTACGGCTGCGTGAGAGCCACTAGAAACGCTTTTTGTCTAGTTCAAAAGTAAATTACGAAGTGACATTTTTTAACGCTAAATTGGACTGACTGAATAAACAATCCCTAGACACAATAGAGGAACTACGTGTGCACGACAGCCTCTAGAAATGCTTCTGGTCTAGTTCAAAAGTAACTCACGATGTGACATTCTTCAACGCGCATTTGGACTGGAGGCATAATCAATCCCTAGACACATATAGAGAAACTACAATTGCGTGAGAGCCACTAGAAACGCTTCTGGTCTAGTTCAACAGTAAATTGCGAAGTGACATTCTTCAACGCGAAATTGGACTGACTGTATAAACAATCCCTAGACACCATAGAGAAACAACGGGTGCGTGAGAGCCACTAGAAGCGCTTCTGGTCTAGTTCAAATGTAAATAACGAAGTGGCATTCTTCAAAGAGCAATTGTAGTGACTGCATCAACAATCCCTAGACACATATAGAGAAACTACGGCTGCGTGAGAGCCACTAGAAGCGCTTCTGGTCTAGTTCAAAAGTAAATTACGACGTGAAATTCTTCAACGCGCTATTGGACTGGATGCATAAACAATCCCTAGACACATATAGAGAAACTACGGTTGCGTGACAGCCACTGGAAACGCTTCTGGTCTAGTTCAAAAGTAAATTACGAAGTGACATTCTTTAACGCTAAATTGGACTGACCGTATAAACAATCCCTAGACACAATAGAGAAACTACTTGTGCGTGACAGCCGCTAGAAACGCTTCTGGTATTGTTCAAAAGTAAATAACGAAGTGAAATTGTTCAACGGGCCATTCGACTGCATTCATAAACAATCCCTAGACACATATGGAGAAACTACGGTTGCGTGAGAGCCACTAGAAGCGCTTCTGGTCTAGTTCAAAAGTAAATTACGAAGTGAAATTCTTCAACGCGCAATTGGACTGGAGGCATAATCAATCCCTAGACACATATAGAGAAACTACAATTGCGTGCGAGCCACTAGAAGCGCTTCTGGTCACGTTCAAAAGTTAATTACGAAGTGTAATTCTTCAACGCGCAATTGGAGTGACTGCGTGAACCATCTCTAGACACATATAGAGAAACTACGGTTGCGTGACAGCCACTGGAAACGCTTCTGGTCTAGTTCAAAAGTAAATTACGAAGTGACATTCTTTAACGCTAAATTGGACTGACTGTACTGACAATCCATGGACACAATAGAGAAACTACGGGTGCGTGACAGCCGCTAGAAACGCTTCTGGTATTGCTCAAAAGTAAATTACGCAGTGAAATTCTTCAACGCGCAATTGGACTGGAAGCATAAACAATCCCTAGACACATATAGAAAAACTACAATTGCGTGAGAGCCACTAGAAACGCTTCTGGTCTAGTGCAAAAGTAAATTACGAAGTGCAATTCTTCAACGCGCAATTGAAGTGACTGCGTGAACCATCCCGACACATATAGAGAAACTACGGTTGCGTGACAGTCACTGGAAACGCTTCTGGTCTAGTTCAAAAGTAAATTGCGAAGTGACATTCTTCAACGCGAAAATGGACTGACTGTACAAACAATCCCTAGGCACAATAGAGAAACTACGGGTGCGTGACAGCCGCTAGAAACGCTTCTGGTATTGTTCAAAAGTAAATAACGAAGTGAAATTGTTCAACGGGCAATTCGACTGCATGCATAAACAATCCCTAGACACATAGAGCAACTACGGGTGCGTGAGAGCCACTAGAAGCGCTTCTGGTCTAGTTCAAAAGTAAATAACGTAGTGAAATTCTTCAACGCTCAATTGCACTGGATGCATAAACAATCCCTAGACACATATAGAGAAACTACAATTGCGTGAGAGCCACTAGGAACGCTTCTGGTCTAGTTCAAAAGTAAATCACCATGTGACATTCTTCAACGCGCAATTGGACTGGATGCATGAACAATCCCTAGACACATATAGAGAAACTACGGGTGCGTGAGAGCCACTAGAAGCGCTTCTGGTCTAGTTCAAAAGTAAATTACGAAGTGACATTCTTCAACAAGAAATTGGACTGGATGCATCAACAATCCCTAGACACATATAGAGAACCTACGGTTGTGTGAGAGCCACTGGAAACGCTTTTTGTCTAGTTCAAAAGTAAATTACGAAGTGCAATTCTTTAACGCTAAATTGGACTGACTGAATAAACAATCCCTAGACACAATAGAGAAACTACGGGTGCGTGAGAGCCACTAGAAGCGCTTCTGGTCTAGTTCAAATGTAAATTACGAAGTGGCATTCTTCAACGCGCAATTGTAGTGACTGCATCAACAATCCCTAGACACATATAGAGAAACTACAGGTGCGTGAGAGCCACTAGAAGCGCTTCTGGTCTAGTTCAAAAGTAAATTACGAAGTGAAATTCTTCAACGCGCAATTGGACTGGAGGCATAATCAATCCCTAGACACATATAGAGAAACTACAATTGCGTGAGAGCCACTAGAAACGCTTCTGGTCTAGTTCAACAGTAAATTACGAAGTGGAATTCTTCAACGCGCAATTGAAGTGACTGCGTGAACCATCCCTAGACACATATAGAGAAACTACGGTTGCGTGACAGTCACTGGAAACGCTTCTGGTCTAGTTCAAAAGTAAATTGCGAAGTGACATTCTTCAACGCGAAATTGGACTGACTGTATAAACAATCCCTAGACACAATAGAGAAACTACGGGTGCGTGAGAGCCACTAGAAGCGCTTCTGGTCTAGTTCAAATGTAAATTACGATGTGACATTCTTCAACGCGCAATTGGACTGGATGCATAAACAATCCCTAGACACATATAGAGAAACTACGGGTGCGTGAGAGCCACTAGAAGCGCTTCTGGTCTAGTTCAAAAGTAAATTACGAAGTGAAATTCTTCAACGCGCAATTGGACTGGAGGCATAATCAATCCCTAGACACATATAGAGAAACTACA
Organism: Dermacentor silvarum; assembly: GCF_013339745.2. Lineage (NCBI taxonomy): Eukaryota > Metazoa > Arthropoda > Arachnida > Ixodida > Ixodidae > Dermacentor > Dermacentor silvarum. The sequence goes on from NC_051158.1 coordinate 1,851,789, forward strand.
ATTGCGTGAGAGCCACTAGAAACGCTTCTGGTCTAGTTCAACAGTAAATTACGAAGTGGAATTCTTCAACGCGCAATTGGAGTGACTGCGTGAACCATCCCTAGACACATATAGAGAAACTACGGTTGCGTGACAGTCACTGGAAACGCTTCTGGTCTAGTTCAAAAGTAAATTGCGAAGTGACATTCTTCAACGCGAAATTGGACTGACTGTATAAACAATCCCTAGACACAATAGAGAAACTACGGGTGCGTGAGAGCCACTAGAAGCGCTTCTGGTCTAGTTCAAAATTAAATTACGAAGTGACATTCTTTAACGCTAAATTGGACTGACCGTATAAACAATCCCTAGAGAGAAACTACTTCTGCGTGACAGCCGCTAGAAACGCTTCTGGTATTGTTCAAAAGTAAATAACGAAGTGAAATTGTTCAACGGGCAATTCGACTGCATGCAGAAACAATCCCCAGACACATATAGACAAACTACGGGTACGTGAGAGCCACCAGAAGCGCTTCGGGTCTAGTTCAAAAGTAAATTACGATGTGACATTCTTCAACGCGCAATTGGACTGACTGCATAAACAATCCTTAGACACGTATAGAGAAACTACGGTTTGCGTGAGAGCCACTAGAAACGCTTCTGGTCTAGTTCAAAAGTAAATTACGAAGCGGAATTCCTCATCGCGCAATTGGAGTGACTGCGTGAACCATACCTAGACACATATAGAGAAACTACGGTTGCGTGAGAGCCACTGGAAACGCTTCTGGTCTAGTTCAAAAGTAAATTACGAAATGACATTCTTCAATGCGAAATTGGACTGACTGTATAAACAATCCCTAGACACAATAGAGAAACAAAGGGTGTGTGATAGCCACTAGACGCACTTCTGGTCTAGTTCAAAAGTAAATTACGAAGTGAAATTGTTCAACGGGCAATTGGACTGCAGGCATCAACTATCCCTAGACACATATAGAGAAACTACAGTTGCGTGAGAGCCATTGGAAACGCTTCTGGTCTAGTTCAAAAGTAAATGACGAAGTAACATTTTTCAACGTGCAGTTGGATTGACAGCATAAACAATCCATAGACACAATAGAGAAACAACGGGTGTGTGACAGCCACTAGAAGCACTTCTGGTCTAGTTCAAAGTAAATAACGAAGTGAAATTGTTCAACGGGCAATTCGACTGCATGCATAAACAATCCCTAGACACATATAGAGCAACTACGGGTACGTGACAGCCAGTAGAAACGCTTCTGGTATTATTCAAAAGTAAATTACGAAGTGACATTCTTTAACGCTAAATTGGACTGACTGAATAAACAATCCCTAGACACAATAGAGAAACTACGGGTGCGTGAGAGCCACTAGAAGCGCTTCTGGTATAGTTCAAATTTAAATTACGAAGTGGCATTCTTCAACGCGCAATTGTAGTGACTGCATCAACAATCCCTAGATACATATAGAGAAACTACGGCTGCGTGAGAGCCACTAGAAGCGCTTCTGGTCTAGTTCAAAAGTAAATTACGACGTGAAATTCTTCAACGCGCAATTGGACTGGATGCATAAACAATCCCTAGACACATATAGAGTAACTACGGTTGCGTGACAGCCACTGGAAACGCTTCTGGTCTAGTTCAAAAGTAAATTACGAAGTGACATTCTTTAACGCTAAATTGGACTGACCGTATAAACAATCCCTAGACACAATAGAGAAACTACTTGTGCGTGACAGCCGCTCGAAACGCTTCTGGTATTGTTCAAAAGTAAATACCGAAGTGAAATTGTTCAACGGGCAATTCGACTGCATTCATAAACAATCCCTAGACACATATGGAGAAACTACGGTTGCGTGAGAGCCACTAGAAGCGCTTCTGGTCTAGTTCAAAAGTAAATTACGAAGTGAAATTCTTCAACGCGCAATTGGACTGGAGGCATAATCAATCCCTAGACACATATAGAGAAACTACAATTGCGTGCGAGCCACTAGAAGCGCTTCTGGTCACGTTCAAAAGTAAATTACGAAGTGTAATTCTTCAACGCGCAATTGGAGTGACTGCGTGAACCATCTCTAGACACATATAGAGAAACTACGGTTGCGTGACAGCCACTGGAAACGCTTCTGGTCTAGTGCAAAAGTAAATTACGAAGTGCAATTCTTCAACGCGCAATTGAAGTTACTGCGTGAACCATCCCGACACATATAGAGAAACAACGGGTGTGTGACAGCCACTAGAAGCACTTCTGGTCTAGTTCAAAGTAAATAACGAAGTGAAATTGTTCAACGGGCAATTCGACTGCATGCATAAACAATCCCTAGACACATATAGAGCAACTACGGGTACGTGACAGCCAGTAGAAACGCTTCTGGTATTATTCAAAAGTGAATTACGAAGTGAAATTCTTCAACGCGAAATTGGACTGACTGTACAAACAATCCCTAGGCACAATAGAGAAACTACGGGTGCGTGACAGCCGCTAGAAACGCTTCTGGTATTGTTCAAAAGTAAATAACGAAGTGAAATTGTTCAACGGGCAATTCGACTGCATGCATAAACAATCCCTCGACACATAGAGCAACTACGGGTGCGTGAGAGCCACTAGAAGCGCTTCTGGTCTAGTTCAAATGTAAATTACGAAGTGGCATTCTTCAACGCGCAATTGTAGTGACTGCATCAACAATCCCTAGACACATATAGAGAAACTACAGGTGCGGGAGAGCCACTGGAAACGCTTCTGATCTAGTTCAAAAGTAAATTACGAAGTGACATTCTTTAACGCTAAATTGGACTGACCGTATAAACAATCCCTAGACACTATAGAGAAACTACTTCTGCGTGACAGCCGCTAGAAACGCTTCTGGTATTGTTCAAAAGTAAATAACGAAGTGAAATTGTTCAACGGGCAATTCGACTGCATGCATAAACAATCCATAGACACATATAGAGAAACTACGGGTGCGTGAGAGCCACTAGAAACTTTTGCGGTATTGTTCAAAAGTAAATTACGAAGTGACATTCTTTAACGCTAAATTGGACTGACTGTATAAACGCTCCCTAGACACAATAGAGAAACAACGGGTGTGTGACAGCCACTAGAAGCACTTCTGGTCTAGTTCAAAAGTAAATAACGAAGTGAAATTGTTCAACGGGCAATTCGACTACATGCATAAACAATCCCTAGACACATATAGACCAACTACGGGTACGTGACAGCCAGTAGAAACGCTTCTGGTATTATTCAAAAGTAAATTACGAAGTGACATTCTTTAACGCTAAATTGGACTGACTGAATAAACAATCCCTAGACACAATAGAGAAACTACGGGTGCGTGAGAGCCACTATAAGCGCTTCTGGTATAGTTCAAATGTAAATTACGAAGTGGCATTCTTCAACGCGCAATTGTAGTGACTGCATCAACAATCCCTAGACACATATAGAGAAACTACGGCTGCGTGAGAGCCACTAGAAGCGCTTCTGGTATAGTTCAAATTTAAATTACGAAGTGGCATTCTTCAACGCGCAATTGTAGTGACTGCATCAACAATCCCTAGATACATATAGAGAAACTACGGCTGCGTGAGAGCCACTAGAAGCGCTTCTGGTCTAGTTCAAAAGTAAATTACGACGTGAAATTCTTCAACGCGCAATTGGACTGGATGCATAAACAATCCCTAGACACATATAGAGTAACTACGGTTGCGTGACAGCCACTGGAAACGCTTCTGGTCTAGTTCAAAAGTAAATTACGAAGTGACATTCTTTAACGCTAAATTGGACTGACCGTATAAACAATCCCTAGACACAATAGAGAAACTACTTGTGCGTGACAGCCGCTCGAAACGCTTCTGGTATTGTTCAAAAGTAAATAACGAAGTGAAATTGTTCAACGGGCAATTCGACTGCATTCATAAACAATCCCTAGACACATATGGAGAAACTACGGTTGCGTGAGAGCCACTAGAAGCGCTTCTGGTCTAGTTCAAAAGTAAATTACGAAGTGAAATTCTTCAACGCGCAATTCGACTGGAGGCATAATCAATCCCTAGACACATATAGAGAAACTACAATTGCGTGCGAGCCACTAGAAGCGCTTCTGGTCACGTTCAAAAGTAAATTACGAAGTGTAATTCTTCAACGCGCAATTCGAGTGACTGCGTGAACCATCTCTAGACACATATAGAGAAACTACGGTTGCGTGACAGCCACTGGAAACGCTTCTGGTCTAGTTCAAAAGTAAATTACGAAGTGACATTCTTTAACGCTAAATTGGACTGACTGTACAGACAATCCTTAGACACAATAGAGAAACTACGGGTGCGTGACAGCCGCTAGAAACGCTTCTGGTATTGCTCAAAAGTAAATTACGCAGTGAAATTCTTCAACGCGCAATTGGACTGGAAGCATAAACAATCCCTAGACACATATAGAAAAACTACAATTGCGTGAGAGCCACTAGAAACGCTTCTGGTCTAGTGCAAAAGTAAATTACGAAGTGCAATTCTTCAACGCGCAATTGAAGTGACTGCGTGAACCATCCCGACACATATAGAGAAACTACGGTTGCGTGACAGTCACTGGAAGCGCTTCTGGTCTAGTTCAAAAGTAAATTGCGAAGTGACATTCTTCAACGCGAAAATGGACTGACTGTACAAACAATCCCTAGGCACAATAGAGAAACTACGGGTGCGTGACAGCCGCTAGAAACGCTTCTGGTATTGTTCAAAAGTAAATAACGAAGTGAAATTGTTCAACGGGCAATTCGACTGCATGCATAAACAATCCCTAGACACACAGAGCAACTACGGGTGCGTGAGAGCCACTAGAAGCGCTTCTGGTCTAGTTCAAAAGTAAATAACGTAGTGAAATTCTTCAACGCTCAATTGCACTGGATGCATAAACAATCCCTAGACACATATAGAGAAACTACGGGTGCGTGAGAGCCACTAGAAGCGCTTCTGGTCTAGTTCAAAAGTAAATTACGAAGTGACATTCTTCAACACGAAATTGGACTGGATGCATCAACAATCCCTAGACACATATCGAGAACCTACGGTTGCGTGAGAGCCACTGGAAACGCTTTTTGTCTAGTTCAAAAGTAAATTACGAAGTGCAATTCTTTAACGCTAAATTGGACTGACTGAATAAACAATCCCTAGACACAATAGAGGAACTACGTGTGCACGACAGCCTCTAGAAATGCTTCTGGTCTAGTTCAAAAGTAACTCACGATGTGACATTCTTCAACGCGCAATTGGACTGGATGCATAAACAATCCCTAGACACATATAGAGAAACTACGGGTGCGTGAGAGCCACTAGAAGCGCTTCTGGTCTAGTTCAAATGTAAATTACGAAGTGGCATTCTTCAACGCACAATTTGATTGCATGCAGAAACAATCTCCAGACAAATATAGAGAAACTACGGGTGCGTGACAGCCACTGGAAACGCTTCTGGTCTAGTTGAAAAGTAAATTACGAAGTGACATTCTTTAACGCTAAATTGGACTGACCGTATAAACAATCACTAGACACAATAGAGAAACTACTTGTGCGTGAAAGCCGCTAGAAACGCTTCTGGTATTGTTCAAAAGTAAATAACGAAGTCAAATTGTTCAACGGGCAATTCGACTGCATGCATAAACAATCCCTAGACACATATGGAGAAACTACGGTTGCGTGAGAGCCACTAGAAGCGCTTCTGGTCTAGTTCAAAAGTAGATTACGAAGTGAAATTCTTCAACGCACAATTGGATTGCATGCAGAAACAATCCCCAGACAAATATAGAGAAACTACGGGTGCGTGAGAGCCACCAGAAGCGCTTCTGGTCTAGTTCAAAAGTAAATTACGAAGTGAAATTCTTCAACGCGCAATTTGACTGGATGCATCAACAATCCCTAGACAAATATTGAGAAACTAAGGTTGCGTGAGAGGCACTGGAAACGCTTCTGGTCTAGTTCAAAAGTAAATTATGAAGTGACATTTTTAACGCTAAACTGGACTGACTGTATAAACAATCTCTAGATACAATAGAGGAACTACGGGTGCGTGAAAGCCACTTCAAACACTTCTGCTCTAGTTCACAAGTAAATCACGATGTGACATTCTTCAACGCGCACTGCATAAACAATCCCTAGACACATATAGAGAAACTACGGTTGCGTGAGAGCCACTGGAAACGCTTCTGGTCTAGTTCAAAAGTAAATTACGAAGTGACATTTTTAACGCTAAATTGGACTGACTGCATGAACAATCTCTAGACACAATAGAGAAACAACGGGTGTGTGATAGCCACTAGACGCACTTCTGGTCTAGTTCAAAAGTAAATTACGAAGTGAAATTGTTCAACGGGCAATTGGACTGCAGGCATCAACTATCCCTTGACACATATAGAGAAACTACGGTTGCGTGAGAGCCATTGGAAATGCTTCTGGTCTAGTTCAAAAGTAAATTACGAAGTGAAATTCTTCAACGCGCAATTGTAGTGACTGCATAAACAATCCCTAGACACATATAGAGAAACTACAATAGCGTGAGAGCCACTAGAAACGCTTCTGGTCTAGTTCAAAAGTAAATTACGAAGTGGAATTTTTCAACGCGCAATTGTAGTGACTGCATAAACAATCCCTAGACACATATAGAGAAACTACAATTGCGTGAGAGCCACTAGAAACGCTTCTGGTCTAGTGCAAAAGTAAATTACGAAGTGCAATTCTTCAACGCGCAATTGAAGTGACTGCGTGAACCATCCCGACACATATAGAGAAACTACGGTTGCGTGACAGTCACTGGAAACGCTTCTGGTCTAGTTCAAAAGTAAATTGCGAAGTGACATTCTTCAACGCGAAATTGGACTGACTGTACAAACAATCCCTAGGCACAATAGAGAAACTACGGGTGCGTGACAGCCGCTAGAAACGCTTCTGGTATTGTTGAAAAGTAAATAACGAAGTGAAATTTTTCAACGGGCAATTCGACTGCATGCATAAACAATCCCTAGACACATAGAGCAACTACGGGTGCGTGAGAGCCACTAGAAGCGCTTCTGGTCTAGTTCAAAAGTAAATAACGTAGTGAAATTCTTCAACGCCCAATTGCACTGGATGCATAAACAATCCCTAGACACATATAGAGAAACTACAATTGCGTGAGAGCCACTAGGAACGCTTCTGGTCTAGTTCAAAAGTAAATCACGATGTGACATTCTTCAACGCGCAATTGGACTGGATGCATAAACAATCCCTAGACACATATAGAGAAACTACGGGTGCGTGAGAGCCACTAGAAGCGCTTCTGGTCTAGTTCAAAAGTAAATTACGAAGTGACATTCTTCAACACGAAATTGGACTGGATGCATCAACAATCCCTAGACACATATAGAGAACCTACGGTTGCGTGAGAGCCACTGGAAACGCTTTTTGTCTAGTTCAAAAGTAAATTACGAAGTGAAATTCTTCAACGCCCAATTGCACTGGATGCATAAACAATCCCTAGACACATATAGAGAAACTACAATAGCGTGAGAGCCACTAGAAACGCTTCTGGTCTAGTTCAAAAGTAACTTACGAAGTGGCATTTTTCAACGCGCAATTGTAGTGACTGCATAAACAATCCCTAGACACATATAGAGAAACTACGGCTGCGTGAGAGCCACTAGAAACGCTTTTTGTCTAGTTCAAAAGTAAATTACGAAGTGACATTTTTTAACGCTAAATTGGACTGACTGAATAAACAATCCCTAGACACAATAGAGGAACTACGTGTGCACGACAGCCTCTAGAAATGCTTCTTGTCTAGTTCAAAAGTAACTCACGATGTGACATTCTTCAACGCGCATTTGGACTGGAGGCATAATCAATCCCTAGACACATATAGAGAAACTACAATTGCGTGAGAGCCACTAGAAACGCTTCTGGTCTAGTTCAACAGTAAATTGCGAAGTGACATTCTTCAACGCGAAATTGGACTGACTGTATAAACAATCCCTAGACACCATAGAGAAACAACGGGTGCGTGAGAGCCACTAGAAGCGCTTCTGGTCTAGTTCAAATGTAAATAACGAAGTGGCATTCTTCAAAGAGCAATTGTAGTGACTGCATCAACAATCCCTAGACACATATAGAGAAACTACGGCTGCGTGAGAGCCACTAGAAGCGCTTCTGGTCTAGTTCAAAAGTAAATTACGACGTGAAATTCTTCAACGCGCTATTGGACTGGATGCATAAACAATCCCTAGACACATATAGAGAAACTACGGTTGCGTGACAGCCACTGGAAACGCTTCTGGTCTAGTTCAAAAGTAAATTACGAAGTGACATTATTTAACGCTAAATTGGACTGACCGTATAAACAATCCCTAGACACAATAGAGAAACTACTTGTGCGTGACAGCCGCTAGAAACGCTTCTGGTATTGTTCAAAAGTAAATAACGAAGTGAAATTGTTCAACGGGCCATTCGACTGCATTCATAAACAATCCCTAGACACATATGGAGAAACTACGGTTGCGTGAGAGCCACTAGAAGCGCTTCTGGTCTAGTTCAAAAGTAAATTACGAAGTGAAATTCTTCAACGCGCAATTGGACTGGAGGCATAATCAATCCCTAGACACATATAGAGAAACTACAATTGCGTGCGAGCCACTAGAAGCGCTTCTGGTCACGTTCAAAAGTTAATTACGAAGTGTAATTCTTCAACGCGCAATTGGAGTGACTGCGTGAACCATCTCTAGACACATATAGAGAAACTACGGTTGCGTGACAGCCACTGGAAACGCCTCTGGTCTAGTTCAAAAGTAAATTACGAAGTGACATTCTTTAACGCTAAATTGGACTGACTGTACAGACAATCCTTAGACACAATAGAGAAACTACGGGTGCGTGACAGCCGCTAGAAACGCTTCTGGTATTGCTCAAAAGTAAATTACGCAGTGAAATTCTTCGACGCGCAATTGGACTGGAAGCATAAACAATCCCTAGACACATATAGAGAAACTACAATTGCGTGAGAGCCACTAGAAACGCTTCTGGTCTAGTGCAAAAGTAAATTACGAAGTGCAATTCTTCAACGCGCAAATAAAGTGACTGCGTGAACCATCCCGACACATATAGAGAAACTACGGTTGCGTGACAGTCACTGGAAACGCTTCTGGTCTAGTTCAAAAGTAAATTGCGAAGTGACATTCTTCAACGCAAAATTGGACTGACTGCACAAACAATCCCTAGGCACAATAGAGAAACTACGGGTGCGTGACAGCCGCTAGAAACGCTTCTGGTATTGTTGAAAAGTAAATAACGAAGTGAAATTGTTCAACGGGCAATTCGACTGCATGCATAAACAATCCCTAGACACATAGAGCAACTACGGGTGCGTGAGAGCCACTAGAAGCGCTTCTGGTCTAGTTCAAAAGTAAATAACGTAGTGAAATTCTTCAACGCCCAATTGCACTGGATGCATAAACAATCCCTAGACACATATAGAGAAACTACAATTGCGTGAGAGCCACTAGGAACGCTTCTGGTCTAGTTCAAAAGTAAATCGCGATGTGACATTCTTCAACGCGCAATTGGACTGGATGCATAAACAATCCCTAGACACATATAGAGAAACTACGGGTGCGTGAGAGCCACTAGAAGCGCTTCTGGTCTAGTTCAAAAGTAAATTACGAAGTGACATTCTTCAACACGAAATTGGACTGGATGCATCAACAATCCCTAGACACATATAGAGAACCTACGGTTGCGTGAGAGCCACTGGAAACGCTTTTTGTCTAGTTCAAAAGTAAATTACGAAGTGCAATTCTTTAACGCTAAATTGGACTGACTGAATAAACAATCCCTAGACACAATAGAGGAACTACGTGTGCACGACAGCCTCTAGAAATGCTTCTGGTCTAGTTCAAAAGTAACTCACGATGTGACATTCTTCAACGCGCAATTGGACTGGATGCATAAACAATCCCAAGACACATATAGAGAAACTACGGGTGCGTGAGAGCCACTAGAAGCGCTTCTGGTCTAGTTCAAATGTAAATTACGAAGTGGCATTCTTCAACGCGCAATTGTAGTGACTGCATCAACAATCCCTAGACACATATAGAGAAACTACGGGTGAGTGAGAGCCACTAGAAGCGCTTCTGGTCTAGTTCAAAAGTAAATTACGACGTGAAATTCTTCAACGCGCAATTGGACTGGATGCATAAACAATCCCTACACACATATAGAGAAACTACGGTTGCGTGACAGCCACTGGAAACGCTTCTGGTCTAGTTGAAAAGTAAATTACGAAGTGACATTCTTTAACGCTAAATTGGACTGACCGTATAAACAATCACTAGACACAATAGAGAAACTACTTGTGCGTGACAGCCGCTAGAAACGCTTCTGGTATTGTTCAAAAGTAAATAACGAAGTGAAATTGTTCAACGGGCCATTCGACTGCATTCATAAACAATCCCTAGACACATATGGAGAAACTACGGTTGCGTGAGAGCCACTAGAAGCGCTTCTGGTCTAGTTCAAAAGTAAATTACGAAGTGAAATTCTTCAACGCGCAATTGGACTGGAGGCATAATCAATCCCTAGACACATATAGAGAAACTACAATTGCGTGCGAGCCACTAGAAGCGCTTCTGGTCACGTTCAAAAGTTAATTACGAAGTGTAATTCTTCAACGCGCAATTGGAGTGACTGCGTGAACCATCTCTAGACACATATAGAGAAACTACGGTTGCGTGACAGCCACTGGAAACGCCTCTGGTCTAGTTCAAAAGTAAATTACGAAGTGACATTCTTTAACGCTAAATTGGACTGACTGTACAGACAATCCTTATACACAATAGAGAAACTACGGGTGCGTGACAGCCGCTAGAAACGCTTCTGGTATTGCTCAAAAGTAAATTACGCAGTGAAATTCTTCAACGCGCAATTGGACTGGAAGCATAAACAATCCCTAGACACATATAGAGAAACTACAATTGCGTGAGAGCCACTAGAAACGCTTCTGGTCTAGTGCAAAAGTAAATTACGAAGTGCAATTCTTCAACGCGCAAATAAAGTGACTGCGTGAACCATCCCGACACATATAGAGAAACTACGGTTGCGTGACAGTCACTGGAAACGCTTCTGGTCTAGTTCAAAAGTAAATTGCGAAGTGACATTCTTCAACGCAAAATTGGACTGACTGCACAAACAATCCCTAGGCACAATAGAGAAACTACGGGTGCGTGACAGCCGCTAGAAACGCTTCTGGTATTGTTGAAAAGTAAATAACGAAGTGAAATTGTTCAACGGGCAATTCGACTGCATGCATAAACAATCCCTAGACACATAGAGCAACTACGGGTGCGTGAGAGCCACTAGAAGCGCTTCTGGTCTAGTTCAAAAGTAAATAACGTAGTGAAATTCTTCAACGCCCAATTGCACTGGATGCATAAACAATCCCTAGACACATATAGAGAAACTACAATTGCGTGAGAGCCACTAGGAACGCTTCTGGTCTAGTTCAAAAGTAAATCGCGATGTGACATTCTTCAACGCGCAATTGGACTGGATGCATAAACAATCCCTAGACACATATAGAGAAACTACGGGTGCGTGAGAGCCACTAGAAGCGCTTCTGGTCTAGTTCAAAAGTAAATTACGAAGTGACATTCTTCAACACGAAATTGGACTGGATGCATCAACAATCCCTAGACACATATAGAGAACCTACGGTTGCGTGAGAGCCACTGGAAACGCTTTTTGTCTAGTTCAAAAGTAAATTACGAAGTGCAATTCTTTAACGCTAAATTGGACTGACTGAATAAACAATCCCTAGACACAATAGAGGAACTACGTGTGCACGACAGCCTCTATAAATGCTTCTGGTCTAGTTCAAAAGTAACTCACGATGTGACATTCTTCAACGCGCAATTGGACTGGATGCATAAACAATCCCTAGACACATATAGAGAAACTACGGGTGCGTGAGAGCCACTAGAAGCGCTTCTGGTCTAGTTCAAATGTAAATTACGAAGTGGCATTCTTCAACGCGCAATTGTAGTGACTGCATCAACAATCCCTAGACACATATAGAGAAACTACGGGTGCGTGAGAGCCACTAGAAGCGCTTCTGGTCTAGTTCAAAAGTAAATTACGACGTGAAATTCTTCAACGCGCAATTGGACTGGATGCATAAACAATCCCTACACACATATAGAGAAACTACGGTTGCGTGACAGCCACTGGAAACGCTTCTGGTCTAGTTGAAAAGTAAATTACGAAGTGACATTCTTTAACGCTAAATTGGACTGACCGTATAAACAATCACTAGACACAATAGAGAAACTACTTGTGCGTGACAGCCGCTAGAAACGCTTCTGGTATTGTTCAAAAGTAAATTACGAAGTGAAATTCTTCAACGCGCAATTGGACTGGAGGCATAATCAATCCCTAGACACATATAGAGAAACTACAATTGCGTGAGAGCCACTAGAAACGCTTCTGGTCTAGTTCAACAGTAAATTACGAAGTGGAATTCTTCAACGCGCAATTGGAGTGACTGCGTGAACCATCCCTAGACACATATAGAGAAACTACGGTTGCGTGACAGTCACTGGAAACGCTTCTGGTCTAGTTCAAAAGTAAATTGCGAAGTGACATTCTTCAACGCGAAATTGGGCTGACTGTATAAACAATCCCTAGACACAATAGAGAAACTACGGGTGCGTGAGAGCCACTAGAAGCGCTTCTGGTCTAGTTCAAATGTAAATTACGAAGTGGCATTCTTCAACGCGCAATTGTAGTGGCTGCATCAACAATCCCTAGACACATATAGAGAAACTACAGGTGCGTGAGAGCCACTGGAAACGCTTCTGATCTAGTTCAAAAGTAAATTACGAAGTGACATTCTTTAACGCTAAATTGGACTGACCGTATAAACAATCCCTAGACACTATAGAGAAACTACTTCTGCGTGAGAGCCACTAGAAACGCTTCTGGTCTAGTTCAAAAGTAAATTACGAAGCGGAATTCCTCAACGCGCAATTGGAGTGACTGCGTGAACCATACCTAGACACATATAGAGAAACTACGGTTGCGTGAGAGCCACTGGAAACGCTTCTGGTCTAGTTCAAAAGTAAATTACGAAATGACATTCTTCAATGCGAAATTGGACTGACTGTATAAACAATCCCTAGACACAATAGAGAAACAAAGGGTGTGTGATAGCCACTAGACGCACTTCTGGTCTAGTTCAAAAGTAAATTACGAAGTGAAATTGTTCAACGGGCAATTGGACTGCAGGCATCAACTATCCCTAGACACATATAGAGAAACTACGGTTGCGTGAGACCCATTGGAAACGCTTCTGGTCTAGTTCAAAAGTAAATGACGAAGTGACATTTTTCAACGTGCAGTTGGATTGACAGCATAAACAATCCATAGACAAATATAGTGAAACAATGGTTGCGTTAGAGCCAGTAGAAACATTCTGGTCTAGTTGAAAAGTAAATTACGAAGTGACATTCTTTAACGCTAAATTGGACTGACTGTATAAACGCTCCCTAGACACAATAGAGAAACAACGGGTGTGTGACAGCCACTAGAAGCACTTCTGGTCTAGTTCAAAAGTAAATAACGAAGTGAAATTGTTCAACGGGCAATTCGACTGCATGCATAAACAATCCCTAGACACATATAGAGCAACTACGGGTACGTGACAGCCAGTAGAAACGCTTCTGGTATTATTCAAAAGTAAATTACGAAGTGACATTCTTTAACGCTAAATTGGACTGACTGAATAAACAATCCCTAGACACAATAGAGAAACTACGGGTGGGTGAGAGCCACTAGAAGCGCTTCTGGTATAGTTCAAATGTAAATTACGAAGTGGCATTCTTCAACGCGCAATTGTAGTGACTGCATCAACAATCCCTAGACACATATAGAGAAACTACGGCTGCGTGAGAGCCACTAGAAGCGCTTCTGGTCTAGTTCAAAAGTAAATTACGACGTGAAATTCTTCAACGCGCAATTGGACTGGATGCATAAACAATCCCTAGACACATATAGAGAAACTACGGTTGCGTGACAGCCACTGGAAACGCTTCTGATGATGATGATGATGATTGTTGTTTATTGGCGCAAGGGCCAGGTGTGGCCAAAGAGCGCCAGGACGATGGTAATGGCTTGTTAGTGTACATGAATAGTGGACTATATGAACATTAAATGTGACATGGCCGTAAATGGGCCTAAAAACAGTCGCTGTAAAGTGCGTAAAATCAATACCTAATAAGATTATGGCAATGACTAATTATGTGTACAATGGACATGAACAATGCTTTGCGAAGGAATGATACGACTTACAAAATATTAAAGATGCGAAAATTAGCCAGAGGCACAAGTGCCTAAACAGAGCTCTTGAAACACAAGGGCCTGGAGGCATGTGCTATAAAAACTATCACAGCAACATCCTCTCGAGAGAGGATGCGCTATGAACTCGTTGGGCTGATAACATGTAGCACAACATCTTTCAAGAATGCGAGGACTGCGTTGGTGTCAAAAAGAGGTTCTTTACTGAGAAACATAGCAGGATGGAGAGGGATACAATAGCGATATGCTAGTGGAAAATGTTTCTTTCTTTCTCTTTCGGCTTCCCGACACTCCAAGAGGACGTGGAGGACGGTGAGCCTCTCGCCACATCTACCACAGGCTGGAGGATCATTACCACTCAATAGAAAGTTGTGAGTACCATATGTATGTCCTATTCTGAGACGACAGAATAGGACGTCAGTTCGCCGTGTTTTCGATGCAGAGGGCCAGAAACCTAACAGTGGCTTTATCAAGTGAAGCTTATTATTTGTTTCCGCATCCCACAAGCGTTGCCAGTGGCTTCGCAGTTTCTTACGCAAGAAAGGTTTCAAATCTGTTACAGGGACAGCAGTTGTAGGATTAATAGCGTGCGATGTTATTGATGTGGCCATTTGGTCGGCAAGAACATTACCCTCAATGTCTCTATGCCCAGGCACCCAGCATATTATGATTTGCTGTTTAGATGCATAAGCAGAGCAAATCAGTGAGTAGAGGTTGATAATTACAGGGTGTTTATGTTTTTGCGGCATCATTAACGCTTTAACAACGCTTAAAGAGTCGGTAAATATTACGGCCTTTTGGAGTTTCAATCTATCAATGTGTTTCACTGCCGATAGTACTGCATAGGCTTCGGCCGTAAAGATACTTGCTTGGGGATAAAGTACATCGGATTCTGAGAAGGACGGACCGACTGCCGCATAGGAAACGCCAGCATGTGACTTTGATGCATCTGTATAAAATTCAGGGCAAGAGTACTTCGACTTTAGTTCTAAAAAGTGCATTTGAATGTGTGCATCTGGCGCGTGTTTTGTGACTTGAATAAACGATGTGTCACATTCAACCAGCAGCCACTGCCACGGCGGTAACAGCTTCGCTGGAGGCATTAGGCAATGTTCAAGTAGTGAAGCACCCATTTCTTCACTGAGCTTTCTCACGCGTAGCGAAAAGGGCTGCTTCGCTGTTGGTCGATTATTGAATAGTGTGGCACATGTGGTATCGTTTATGGTAAAATAGGTAGGATGTGTATGGTTTGAATTTGTTTTAAGGAAATATGTAAAACTGGCATAAGTCCTCCGAAGGTAGAGCGACCACACGTTTGCTTCCACATAAAGGCTTTGTACGGGGCTTGTCCTGAAGGCTCCAGTCGCGAGGCGGATTCCTAAATGGTGAACAGGATCCAACATCTTTAAAGCACTGGGTGCAGCAGACTGATAGACTATCGCGCCGTAGTCAAGTCGTGAGCCGACAAGGCACCTATACAAGTTTAAAATGCATTTCCTGTCACTGCCCCATGTTGTACGTGACAGCAGCTTCAATAAGTTCATTGTTTTCAGGCACTTAGCCTTCAAATATTTGATGTGCGGAACAAATGTGAGTTTCGAGTCCAGTATGATGCCGAGAAACTTGTGCTCTTTGCTTACAGGTAATGTGGTACCAGAGAGCTCAATACACGGGTCTGGTACTATTCCTCTCTTATTAGTGAAAAGTATGCATGTGCTTTTTTGTGGGCTCAACCTAAAACCGTTTTCATCAGCCCATTTAGCCACTTTATTTAAGCCATGCTGGACATGTCGTTCGCAGACAGCAAAGTTGCACGACTTAAAACCAATCTGGACATCATCTACATATACAGAGTAGAACATCGTTCGTGGAATAGCCGTGCGTAGAGAGTTCATTTTAACAATAAATAGTGTGCAGCTAAGCACACCGCCTTGCGGGACACCAGTTTCCTGGGTGAAAGACCTCGACAATGCCCGGCCCACCCTTACACGAAAGGTACGGTTAGAAATGTAGCTTTCGATAGTACTCAACATATTGCCGCGCACACCCATAGCGGATAGGTCTCGGATAATACCGAAGCGCCATGTGGTATCATACGCTTTCTCTAAGTCAAGAAATAAAGATAGAAAAAACTGTTTGTGTATGAAGGCATCCCTTATAATCCCCTCAATACGGACAAGGTGGTCTGTAGTCGACCTACCTTCTCGGAAGCCACACTGGTACGGATCTAGTATTCCATTGCTTTCTAGGAGATAGACAAGGCGCCGGTTAATCATGTTTTCGAAGAGCTTACACAGACAGCTTGTCAAGGCAATGGGTCTGTAACTACTAGGCAAGGACGGGTCCTTGCCTTGTTTAAGTATAGGGATTATTATAGCTTCTTTCCAGGAAGATGGAATGTACCCAGCAGCCCACATGACATTAAAAAGAGACAGGAGGGTCTTTTGTGTTTCAGGGTGTAGGTGCTTGATCATTTCATACATGATACGGTCAGCACCTGGTGCTGAGGTGTTGCAACAAGCGAGAGCAGTTTTAAATTCAGCTAAACTAAACGGGCGGTTGTAATCTTCATTTCGAGCACATTTCCGATTAAGGGGCTGTCGCTCTGCACGTTCTTTGAACCTCATGAATGTTTCTTTGTAATGAGCTGCACTGGATACACATTCAAAGTGTTCGCCCAGACAATCTGCCTGATCTTCCAGGCTATCTCCTTGGGTATTTACTAAGGGCAGAGGGTTCGACTCCCGGCCTTTCAATTTATTCACCCTATGCCATACTTTCGCCTCATCTGTGTAAGAATTTATGCTAGAGAGGTACCTCTCCCAACTCTCTCTTTTTGCACGTCGACGGGTTCTTCTGCCTTGCGACTTAACCTGCTTGAAATTAATGAGGTTTTCGGTGGTTGGAGAATTGCGAAGCAATCCCCAAGCTTTGTTTTGGTTTTTGCGTGCTTTCCTACATTCATTGTTCCACCAAGGGATGCGGCGCTTCTCGGTCAATCCGTTAGTTTGCGTAATAGATCTCGTAGCAGCGTCAATAATAAAACATGTTAGATAAGCCACAGCATCGTCTACATTAAAATCAGCAATGTTATCGCCACATAAACATGTAAGCTCTCGGAACAGTTGCCAGTTGGCCGAGTCCACGTTCCATCGAGGAAAACTTCGCAAGCATCCATCTTGTTTTGTTCAGTTTAACATAATAGGGAAGTGGTCGCTCCCTAAGGGGTTCTTGGGAACAGACCACTCCAGGTACGATATTAGTGTACTCGATACTATACTTAAGTCAATGGATGAGTATGTGTTATGTGTAGCGCTGAAATACGTTGGCTCTTTCTGGTTAAGTATAGATGCACCTGAAGAAAACAGAAAGTTTTCAATTAGGCGCCCTCTCGCATCGCAACGAGAGTCTCCCCACAAAGTGTTATGTGCATTTAAATCTCCGACAACTATATATGGCGGCGGAAGTTCATCTATGTAATTTTGAAACTGTGTCTTGGAAAGTTGATAGCAAGGGGGGATGTAAATCGAACTAACCGTGACTAGTTTACCAAACAGTACTGCTCGGGCAGCAACTGCTTCAAGGGAAGTTCGGAGGTTTAATTGTTGACAGGCAACACCTTTATCGACAATTATAGCGACACCGCCCGACGAGGCGGTAGCGTCGTCACGGTCTTTGCGAAAAACGACGTATTGCTTTAAAAAGTTCGTGTTTCCTGATTTCAGATGCGTCTCCTGGACACACAGCACCCTCGGACTATATTTATGAAGGAGCTCTTTAACGTCATCGAGGTTATGGAGAAGTCCCCTAACGTTCCATTGCAATATTTGCGTGTCCATATTGAGAAGAGGTTTGCGCTGTGTGTGAAGGGACTCTAAATTAGCTTACAGAGCCCTTGTCGGGCCCTGTGATGCGGGGTTTTTCTTTTTTGGAGCGATCGCGAGATTCGCGGAGCTCCTTAGGCGCTGGCGGCGCCGTCTGACCGGTTGTTGTGTCCATCGGCTCTTGCGAGGCGCTGGACACGCGCTCTTGCGAGCGCAGTGTTTGACGTGAGGGCCTCGTCTCGATGGACGAGACCTTTGAGGCCACGAGCCCGGAGGTCGATGGCCCCTTCTTGTGAGATGGCGGAGCAGTGGTAGCCGCAGCCGCCGATAGGGCGGATGGCGTCACCGCCGGCTCACTACGTGTGAGCCGGACAGTAGCCGGAGACCGTTGTGACGCTGCCCCCTGACGCGCCACATCGGCAAAGCTGGTTTTAGACAGGTAGGTCACCCGCCTTCGTGCCTCTTTAAATGAAATATTCTCTTTCACTTTTATAGTAACAATTTCCTTTTCTTTCCTCCAGGGCGGGCAGGACCGCGAGTATGGGGCGTGCTCCCCATCACAGTTCACACAGCGGACAGAGTTTTCACACGATTCAGAGGTGTGTTCCAAGGCACTACATTTAGCACATGTCAGTCGGCCTCGGCAGTTCTGAGAGCTGTGGCCGAATCTTTGGCACTTGAAGCATCGGAGCGGGTTTGGCACGTATGGCCTGACACGTAGTTTGACGTATCCGGCCTCAATGGTCTCGGGTAGAATACTTGAACCAAACGTAAGAATTATGTGTTTTGTCTGAATCTCCTTACCATCGCGCCTCATCTTGATTCGTTTTACAGCCAAAACATTTTGTTCCTTAAATCCTTCCAGAAGTTCATCTTCAGTGAGCTCCAACATGTCGTCATCAGAAATAACACCGCGGGAGGTGTTCATGGTGCGGTGCGGGGTCACAGTCACAGGAAAATTTCCAAACGACACTAGATTCTGTAGTTTATCATGTTGTTTCTTATCGCGGAGTTCCAGAAGGAGATCACCGCTGGCCAACTTCGTCGCCTTGTAACCTGGTCCTATAGTCTCGGTCAGAGTCTTTGCAACAATAAAGGGTGAGATCACTCTCACGGGCTTGTCAGTTTTCTCACTATGTACCACGTGGTATCGTGGAAAGTTCTCAATTTGTCGGCCAAAAAATTGGAATATTTCTTCGGTGCGCCCCCGTTTCGGGCGGCGATCAGCAAGTGCAGGAAAGGAGCTATCCATGTATGTGGGATGAGTTTCGGCGGTGGCGCCAGCCACCCACCATGGAGCCCAACAAGGGGACGCTGCAGAGTCTGTAAGGGACAGGTCCTGCAAGCGCCAACTGTACGCCACCACTATAACCAAATACATATACCCAAGGCAGGATATAATGCACAAGGTTAACCCTTGCTGCCCGCGAAGTCGGAAGTGAAAGGAAAATAAAGAGAGGACAGGAAAGAGTGAAAGTAAGAAAGACGAAGGTTGGAGGGAGAGAGAGACAGGAAAAGGCAACTACCGATTTTCCCCGGGTGGGTCAGTCCGGGGGTGCCGTCTACGTGAAGCAGAGGCCAAAGAGGTGTGTTGCCTCCGCCGGGGGGCCATAAAGGTCCAAACACCCGGCATTGGCTCAACCCCCAGGATCCTCTTTTCCCCGGACACGGCTAAGCCGCGCACGGCTACACGCGGGAGGGTCCAACCCTCGTGTGCTCGGGTACGTGGTGGCGCAACTCACCAAACGCCTGCTTGCGCAGACGCCCCTGCGGGAGAAACGCTTCTGTCTAGTTCAAAAGTAAATTACGAAGTGACATTCTTTAACGCTAAATTGGACTGACCGTATAAACAATCCCTAGACACAATAGAGAAACTACTTGTGCGTGACAGCCGCTCGAAACGCTTCTGGTATTGTTCAAAAGTAAATAACGAAGTGAAATTGTTCAACGGGCAATTCGACTGCATTCATAAACAATCCCTAGACACATATGGAGAAACTACGGTTGCGTGAGAGCCACTAGAAGCGCTTCTGGTCTAGTTCAAAAGTAAATTACGAAGTGAAATTCTTCAACGCGTAATTGGACTGGAGGCATAATCAATCCCTAGACACATATAGAGAAACTACAATTGCGTGCGAGCCACTAGAAGCGCTTCTGGTCACGTTCAAAAGTAAATTACGAAGTGTAATTCTTCAACGCGCAATTGGAGTGACTGCGTGAACCATCTCTAGACACATATAGAGAAACTACGGTTGCGTGACAGCCACTGGAAACGCTTCTGGTCTAGTTCAAAAGTAAATTACGAAGTGACATTCTTTAACGCTAAATTGGACTGACTGTACAGACAATCCTTAGACACAATAGAGAAACTACGGGTGCGTGACAGCCGCTAGAAACGCTTCTGGTATTGCTCAAAAGTAAATTACGCAGTGAAATTCTTCAACGCGCAATTGTACTGGAAGCATAAACAATCCCTAGACACATATAGAGAAACTACAATTGCGTGAGAGCCACTAGAAACGCTTCTGGTCTAGTGCAAAAGTAAATTACGAAGTGCAATTCTTCAACGCGCAATTGAAGTGACTGCGTGAACCATCCCGACACATATAGAAAAACTACGGTTGCGTGACAGTCACTGGAAACGCTTCTGGTCTAGTTCAAAAGTAAATTGCGAAGTGACATTCTTCAACGCGAAATTGGACTGACTGTACAAACAATCCCTAGGCACAATAGAGAAACTACGGGTGCGTGACAGCCGCTAGAAACGGTTCTGGTATTGTTCAAATGTAAATAACGAAGTGAAATTGTTCAACGGGCAATTCGACTGCATGCATAAACAATCCCTAGACACATAGAGCAACTACGGGTGCGTGAGAGCCACTAGAAGCGCTTCTGGTCTAGTTCAATAGTAAATAACGTAGTGAAATTCTTCAACGCTCAATTGCACTGGATGCATAAACAATCCCTAGACACATATAGAGAAACTACAATTGCGTGAGAGCCACTAGGAACGCTTCTGGTCTAGTTCAAAAGTAAATCACGATGCGACATTCTTCAACGCGCAATTGGACTGGATGCATAAACAATCCCTAGACACATATAGAGAAACTACGGGTGCGTGAGAGCCACTAGAAGCGCTTCTGGTCTAGTTCAAAAGTAAATTACGAAGTGACATTCTTCAACACGAAATTGGACTGGATGGATCAACAATCCCTAGACACATATAGAGAACCTACGGTTGCGTGAGAGCCACTGGAAACGCTTTTTGTCTAGTTCAAAAGTAAATTACGAAGTGCACTTCTTTAACGCTAAATTGGACTGACTG
This sequence comes from Dermacentor silvarum, assembly GCF_013339745.2. Classification (NCBI taxonomy): domain Eukaryota; kingdom Metazoa; phylum Arthropoda; class Arachnida; order Ixodida; family Ixodidae; genus Dermacentor; species Dermacentor silvarum. Next base: position 1,873,289 of record NC_051158.1, read on the forward strand.
AATAAACAATCCCTAGACACAATAGAGGAACTACGTGTGCACGACAGCCTCTAGAAATGCTTCTGGTCTAGTTCAAAAGTAACTCACGATGTGACATTCTTCAACGCGCAATTGGACTGGATGCATAAACAATCCCTAGACACATATAGAGAAACTACGGGTGCGTGAGAGCCACTAGAAGCGCTTCTGGTCTAGTTCAAATGTAAATTACGAAGTGGCATTCTTCAACGCGCAATTGTAGTGACTGCATCAACAATCTCTAGACACATATAGAGAAACTACGGGTGCGTGAGAGCCACTAGAAGCGCTTCTGGTCTAGTTCAAAAGTAAATTACGACGTGAAATTCTTCAACGCGCAATTGGACTGGATGCATAAACAATCCCTAGACACATATAGAGAAACTACGGTTGCGTGACAGCCACTGGAAACGCTTCTGGTCTAGTTGAAAAGTAAATTACGAAGTGACATTCTTTAACGCTAAATTGGACTGACCGTATAAACAATCACTAGACACAATAGAGAAACTACTTGTGCGTGACAGCCGCTAGAAACGCTTCTGGTATTGTTCAAAAGTAAATAACGAAGTCAAATTGTTCAACGGGCAATTCGACTGCATGCATAAACAATCCCTAGACACATATGGAGAAACTACGGTTGCGTGAGAGCCACTAGAAGCGCTTCTGGTCTAGTTCAAAAGTAAATTATGAAGTGAAATTCTTCAACGCACAATTGGATTGCATGCAGAAACAATCCCCAGACACATATAGAGAAACTACGGGTGCGTGAGAGCCACCAGAAGCGCTTCTGGTCTAGTTCAAAAGTAAATTACGAAGTGAAATTCTTCAACGCGCAATTTGACTGGATGCATCAACAATCCCTAGACACATATTGAGAAACTAAGGTTGCGTGAGAGGCACTGGAAACGCTTCTGGTCTAGTTCAAAAGTAAATTATGAAGTGACATTTTTAACGCTAAATTGGACTGACTGTATAAACAATCTCTAGACACAATAGAGGAACTACGGGTGCGTGAAAGCCACTTCAAACACTTCTGCTCTAGTTCACAAGTAAATCACGATGTGACATTCTTCAACGCGCACTGCATAAACAATCCTTAGACACATATAGAGAAACTACGGTTTGCGTGAGAGCCACTAGAAACGCTTCTGGTCTAGTTCAAAAGTAAATGATTACTGTGGTTTATTGGCGCAAGGGCCAGATGTGGCCAAAGAGCGCCAAGACGATGGTAATGGCTTGTTAGTGGTGCGTGAATAGTGGACTATATGAACATTTGATGTGACATGGCTGTAGATGGGCCTGAAAACAGTCGCTGTAAAGTTCGTAAAATCTATACGTAATAAGATTACGGCAATGACTAATTATGCGTACTATGGACATGAACAATGCATTGCGAAGGAATGATACGACTTACAAAATATTAAAGATGTGAAAATTTGCCAGAAGCACAAGTGCCTAAACAGAGCTCTAGAAACACAAGGGCCTGGAGGCATGTGCTATAAAAACTATCACAGCAACATCCTCTCGAGAGAGGATGCGCTATGAACTTATTGGGCTAATAACATGTAGCACAACATCTTTCAAGAATGCGAGGACTGCGTTGGTGTCAAAAAGCGGTTCTTTACCGAGAAACATAGCAGGATGGAGAGGGATACAATAGCGATATGCTAGCGGAAAATGTTTCTTTCTTTCTCTTTCGGCTTCCCGACACTCCAAGAGGACGTGGAGGACGGTGAGCCTCTCGCCACATCTACCACAGGTTGGAGGATCATTACCACTCAATAGAAAGTTGTGAGTACCATATGTGTGTCCTATTCTGAGGCGACAGAATAGGACATCAGTTCGCCGTGTTTTTGATGCAGAGGGCCAGAAACCTAACTGTGGCTTAATCAAGTGCAGCTTATTATTTGTTTGCGCATCCCACAAGCGTTGCCAGTAGCTTCGCAGTTTCTTCCGCAAGAAAGGTTTCAAATCTGTTACAGGGACAGCAGCTGTAGGATTAATAGCGTGCGATGTTATTGATTTGGCCATTAGGTCGGCAAGAACATTACCCTTAATGTCTCTATGCCCAGGCACCCAGTATAATATGAATGAATGTGTGTGGTTTAGTGGCGCAAGGGCCAGGTATGGCCAAAGAGCGCCATGCCAGTGTTTGTTAGTTCGCAGTGAAGTGATGAATTCTGAGAAGTAGATGTGACGGGGCTGTAAAGGGGCCTAAAAATAATCGCTGTAAAGTGCGTAAAATATACATGTACTAAAACCATGGCAATGACTAATGAGGTGTACTATGCAATGAAGAATGCATTGAGAAAGAATGACACGATATTTAAAATATTTAAGATGCAGTGATTATTAAGAAGCACTACTGCCTAGACAGAGCCCTTGAACCACAAGGGCCTGGAGGCATGTGCTATAAGGAACTATCACAGCGGCATCCTCTGGAGAGAGGATGCGTTACGAACTAGTTGGGCTAATAACATGCAGGACCACATCGTTCAAGAAATCGACGACTGCTTTGGCATTAAAAATCGGTTCTTCACCAAGAAACATAATGGGGTGAAGCGGGACATGATATCGGTACGCTTGTGAAAAATATTTCTTCCTTTCTATTTCGGCTTCCCGGCACTCCACGAGGACATGGAGGACAGTCAGCCTCTCACCACATCTACCACAGGTTGGTGGTTCACTACCAGTAAGCAAAAAATTGTGGGTGCCATATGTATGTCCTATTCTGAGACGACAGAATAGGACATCAGTTCGTCGTGTTTTCGTTACGGGAGGCCAGAAACCTAACTGTGGTTTAATAAAGTGAAGCTTATTATTTATTTCAGTGTCCCACAAGCGTTGCCAGTGGCTTCGCAGTTTCTTTCCCAGGAAAGGCTTCAAATCTGTTGAAGGAACAGCAGTTGTAGGGTTGATAGCCTGAGATATAACATATGTGGCCATTTGGTCTGCTCGAACATTACCTTCAATGCCTCTATGGCCTGGCACCCAGCATATAATCACATGCTGGTTAGATATATACGCTTTACACAGAATGGAATAGAGCTCATTAAGTACAGGGATTTTGTGTTTACAGAGTGATTGCAATGCTTTCACAACACTTTGCGAGTCTGTAAATATGATAGTCTTTTTAAGTTTTGATTTCATTATATACTTTAAAGCCGATAATATAGCATAGGCCTCAGCCGTGAAGATACTTGTCTCCGGGTGCAGCACACCGGATTCCGAGAAGGATGGGCCGACGGCTGCATAAGAAACCCCGGCGTGTGACTTAGAAGCGTCTGTGTAATACTCTGTGCACGAGTACTTGGACTGAAGTTCTAGGAAATGCATTTTAATGTGTGCCTCTGATGCGTGTTTCGTGACTTCTATAAATGATGTGTCACAATCTATGAGCTGCCACTGCCACGGAGGTAACAGTTTCACTGGGGCCATAGGACGATGATCAAGCAGCGGAACACCCATTTCCTCACTAAGATTCCTCACACGCAAAGAGAACGGCTTTCTCGCTGCAGGTCGATTGTGGAATAGTGTGGCAGCGGTCACATCGTTTATTGTTGAATAAGACGGATGTTCAATATTTCCTTGCACTTTCAGAAAATATGTAAAACTGCTGTATGACCGCTGCAGATGAAGTGACCACTGATTCGACTCTACGTAGAGGCTCTGGATTGGACTTGTCCTGAAAGCACCAGTCGCGAGGCGGATACCTAAGTGGTGAACAGGGTCTAGTATTTTTAATGCACTTGGCGTTGCAGAATTATAAATTATAGACCCGTAATCAAGGCGTGAGAGGACAAGACTTTTATACAGGTTAAGCAGACACTTTCGGTCACTACCCCAAGTCGTACGTGACAGAAGCTTTAAAAGGTTCATTGTCTTCAGGCATTTGGCCTTAAGATACTTAATATGAGGAATAAATGTAAGCTTGGAATCCAAAATAATGCCTAGAAACTTATGCTCGCTGCTGACAGAGAGTGCATCTCCTTTGATTTGTATACTGGCGACAGGCATTATGCCTCTCTTGTTTGTAAAGAGTACGCAAGTGCTCTTCTGAGCGTTTACTTTAAAACCGTTCTCATCTGCCCATTTGGACAATTTGTTTATTACAAGCTGCACTTGTCGTTCGCAGATGGCAATATTGCATGACTGGAAGGCAATTTGCACATCGTCGACATAAACAGAGTAAAACATTGACCGTGGAATGACTGTGTGCAGGGAATTCATTTTTACAATAAATAGTGTGCAACTAAGCACGCCTCCCTGTGGCACACCGGTCTCTTGGGTGAATGACTTAGACAAAGCGTTGCCCACTCTTACGCGGAATGTGCGGTTAGACAGGTAACTTTCGATTGTGTTTAGCATGTTGCCACGGACACCCATCGCAGAGAGATCTCGGAGAATGCCGTAGCGCCATGTCGTGTCGTAAGCTTTTTCTAGGTCGAGGAACACTGAAAGACAGAACTGCTTATGTATAAAAGCGTCTCTAATATAAGACTCAATGCGAACAAGGTGGTCTGTTGTGGACATACCTTCCCTGAAACCACATTGGAAGGGGTCTAGTAATTTGTTATTTTCAAGGAAACAGATTAAGCGCCTGTTGATCATTTTTTCAAATAGTTTGCACAGACAGCTTGTTAGCGCTATTGGCCTGTAGCTGCTGGCTAGGGACGGGTCTTTGCCTTGTTTAAGCACGGGAATGACTATAGCTTCCTTCCACGAGGACGGGATATATCCATGCGCCCACATCACATTGAAAAGATACAGGAGTGTTTTCAGCGCTTCAGGATTCAGGTGCTTAATCATTTCATATATGACACGATCACCGCCTGGCGCAGAGTTATTGCAGCAAGCGAGGGATGCTTTCAGTTCAGTTAAAGTAAATGGATAGTTGTAGACCTCACTCGATGAACCTTTACGTTTTAGGGGCTGTCGCTCTTCGCGTTCTTTGACTCTCAAAAATGCTTGTGTGTAGTGGGACGCACTGGAGATATATTCAAAGTGTTCGCCCAGACAACCAGCCTGATCTTCCAGGCTCTCTCCTTGAGTACTTACTAAGGGGAGTGGGTGTACCTCCCGGCCTTTTAATTTATTTACTAGATTCCACACTTTCGTCTCATCCGTGTAAGAATTTATACTGGAGATGTACTTCTCCCAACTCTTCCTTTTAGCACGTCGACGTGTTCCTCTAGCCTGGGACTTTATTTGTTTGAAATTAATCAAGTTTTCGGCGGTTGGAGAGTCGCGAAGTCGTCCCCAAGCTTTGTTTTGATTTTTCCGTGCTTCCTTGCATTCTTCGTTCCACCACGGGATACGACGTTTATTAGCCAGTCCGTTAGTTTGACGGATGCATGTTGTGGCAGTCTCAATTATAAAGCCCGTTATATATGCTACAGCATCATCTATATTTAAAAAGGCAATATCATCCCTGCTTAAATAAGTTTGTTCGTGGAAACGTTCCCAGTTAGCCGAGTCAACCTTCCATCGGGGAATGTGTGGGGAACATAGATCTTGTTTTGTGAGTTTTAACATGATTGGGAAGTGGTCGCTCCCAAAAGGGTTCTTCAGAACGGACCACTCCAGGTACGGAATCAGTGTACTCGACACGATACTTAAATCTATGGAGGAGTATGTGTTGTGCGCCATGCTGTAGTAAGTTGGCTCTTTCTTATTAAGTAAACATGCTCCTGAAGAGAAGAGAAAGTTTTCAATTAGGCGTCCTCTCGCATCGCAACGAGAGTCTCCCCACAATGTGTTATGTGCATTTAAATCTCCGACAACTATGTATGGTGCCGGAAGTTCATCTATGTAGTTCTGAAATTCAGTTTTATTAAGATGATAATTAGGAGGGATGTATATAGAGCTAACAGTGTATATAGAGCCTGTCAAACAATACCCCTCGGACAGCAACTGCCTCTAGGGGCGTACGAAGTTTCAGTTCTCGACAGGCAACACCTCTGTCAACTACGATAGCAACACCGCCGGATGACACGGAGGTGTCATCGCGGTCTTTGCGAAAGATGGCGTATTGCCGGAGAAAGTTGCATTGTGTAGGTTTAAGGTGTGTCTCCTGAACACACAGCACCTTCGGATTAAACTTGTGTAGGATTTCTTTGACGTCATCGAGGTTGTGTAGCAGTCCTCTGACGTTCCACTGTATAATTTGTGTATTCATGTTGAAAGTGTTTTTTGTGCTGTGTGTAAAGGAGACTAACTTAAGCTACAGAGCCCTTGTCGGGCCCTGTGATGCGGGCTTTTTCTTTTTTGGAGCGATCGCGAGATTCTCGCGGCTCCTTAGGCGCTGACGGCGCCGTCTGGCCAGTTGTGTCCATCGCCTCTTGCGAGGCGCTGGACACGCGCTCTTGCGAGCGGTTGGTTTGACGGGAAGGCCTCGCCTCGAGGGACGAGGCCCTGGAGGCCACCAGCCCAGAGGTCGATGGCCCCTTCTTGTGAGTTGGCGGAGCAGCGCTAGCTGCAGCCGCCGAGGGGGCGGATGGCGTCACTGCGGGCTCGCTGCTTGCGGGCCGGGCAGGCGCCGGAAGCCGTTGTGTCGCTGCCCCCTGACGCGCCACATCGGCAAAGGTGTTTTGGGGCAGGTATGATACCCGCCTACGTGCCTCCTTGAATGTGATATTTTCTTTGACTTTAATAGTCACAATTTCTTTCTCTTTCTTCCATGACGGGCACGACCGTGAGTATGCGGCGTGCTCACCATCACAGTTGACACAATGTGGAGTGTTATTGCAAGTTTCGGAGGAATGTTCATTGGCACTGCACTTAGCACAAGTTTGCCGGCCTCGGCAATTCTGTGAACTGTGCCCGAATCGCTGGCACTTGAAGCACCTAAGAGGATTTGGCACGTATGGCCTAACACGAAGTCTGAGGTAGCCGGCCTCGATGGACTCGGGCAGGACACTTGAACCAAAAGTAAGTACTAGGTGCTTGGTCTTGATTTCTTTGCCGTCGCGCCTTATCTTAATTCTTTTAACGTTTATCACATTTTGCTCACTAAAGCCCTCCAAGAGTTCAGCCTCGGTTAGCTCCATTAAATCATCATCTGAGATAACGCCACGGGTGGTGTTCATAGTACGATGTGGGGTTACTGTCACTTGGGTGTCCCCAAATGATACTAGATTGGGCAGTTTCTCAAATTGTTTCACATCACGGAGCTCCAAGAGGAGATCCCCGCTTGCCATCCTGGATGCTTTAAAGCCTGGTCCAAAAATATTAGTCAAAGACTTTGAGACAAGAAATGGTGACATTGTTCGTACCTATTTGTTTGAGGTTTCAGAGTGAATGACATGAAATCTGGGGAAATTCTGTGTTTGGCGTCCAAAAAACTGGAACACATCTTCGGTGCGCCCTCTTTTCAGACGGCGATCAGGGAGTGGTGGAAAAGGAGTAGCCATAAGAATATCTGGGTTTTCGGCAGCAACGCCAGCCACCCACCATGGAGCCCAACAAGGGGACGCTGCAGGGCCTGTAAACACAAGGCCTGCAGACGCCAGCTGTACGTCACCACTATAACCAAATATGGAATATCCAAGGTTGGCTACCTACACAAGGTTAACCCTTGCCGCCCAGAAGATCAGAAGTAAAAGGAAGTGAGTAGGAGACAGGAAAGATTGAAAGTCAGAGAGAAAGACGAAGATTGAGGAGGAGGACAGGAAAGGGCGACTGCCGATTTCCCCCGGGTGGGTCAGTCCGGGGGTGCCGTCTATGTGAAGCAGAGGCCGAAGAGGTGTGTTGCCTCCGCCGGGGGGCCTTAAAGGTCCGAACACCCAGCATCGGCTCAACCCCCAGGATCCCCCTTTCCCCAGACACGGCTAAGCCGCGCACGGCTATACGCGGGAGGGTCCAACCCTCGTGTGCTCGGGTACGTGGTGGCGCAACTCACCAAACGCCTGCTGACGCAGACGCCCCTGCGGGGGCCCAGTATAATATGATTTGTTGTTTAGATGCATAAGCAGAGCAGATCAGTGAGTAGAGGTTGATAATTACAGGATGTTTATGTTTTTGCGGCATCATTAACGCTTTAACAACGCTTAAACAGTCGGTAAGTATTACAGCCTTTTGGAGTTTCAATCTATCAATGTGTTTCACTGCCGATAGTACTGCATAGGCTTCGGCCGTAAAGATACTTGCTTGGGGATAAAGTACATCGGATTCTGAGAAGGACGGACCGACTGCCGCATAGGAAACGCCAGCATGTGACTTTGACGCATCTGTGTAAAATTCAGGGCAAGAGTACTTCGACTTTAATTCTAAAAAATTTTAGTGCATTTGAATGTGTGCATCTGGCCCGTGTTTTGTGACTTCAATAAACGATGTGTCACATTCAACCAGCAGCCACTGCCACGGCGGTAGCAGCTTCGCTGGAGGCATTAGGCAATGTTCAACTCACTAGTTGAACATTGCCTCCCAGCACCCATTTCTTCACTGAGCTTTCTCACGCGTAGCGAAAAGGGCTTCCTCGCTGTTGGTCGACTATTAAATAGTGTGGCACATGTGGTATCGTTTATGGTAAAATAGGTAGGATGTGTACGGTTTGAATTTGTTTTAAGGAAATATGTAAAACTGGCATAAGTCCTCTGAAGGTAGAGCGACCACACGTTTGCTTCCACATTAAGGCTTTGTACGGGGCTTGTCCTGAAGGCTCCAGTCGCGAGGCGGATTCCTAAATGGTGAACAGGATCCAACATCTTTAAAGCACTGGATGCAGCAGACTGATAGACTATCGCGCCGTAGTCAAGTCGTGAGCCGACAAGGCATCTATACAAATTTAAAATGCATTTCCTGTCATTGCCCCATGTTGTACGTGACAGCAGCTTCAATAAGTTCATTGTTTTCAGGCACTTAGCCTTCAAATATTTGATGTGCGGAACAAATATGAGTTTCGAGTTCAGTATGATGCCGAGAAACGTGTGCTCTTTGCTTACAGGTAATGTGGTACCAGAGAGCTCAATAGAAGGGTCTGGTACTATTCCTCTCTTATTAGTGAAAAAGACGCATGTGCTTTTTTGTGGGCTCAACCTAAAACCGTTTTCATCAGCCCATTTAGCCACTTTATTTATGATGATTGTTGGAGTTTAGTGGCGCAAGGGCCAGGTATGGCCAAAGAGCGCCATGACAGTATTAGTTCGTATCAATACGATGGTAATGGCTTGTTAGTGGTAGATGAATAGGGAATTATATGAACATTAGATGTGGCATGGCTGTAAAGGGGCCTAAAATCAGTCGCTGTAAAGTGCGTAAAATCTATAAGTAATAAGATTATGGCAATGAGTGATTATGAGTACTATGGACATGAACAATGCATTGCGAAAGAATGATACGAGTTACAAAAAATTTAAGATACAAGAATTGGCCAGAAACACAAGTGCCTAAACAGAGCCCTTGAAACACAAGGGCCTGGAGGCATGTGCAGTTAAAAAACTATCGCAGCAACATCCTCTAGAGAGAGGATGCACTATGAACTTATTGGGCTAATAACATGTAACACAACATCTTTCAAGAAAGCAAGGACTGCGTTGGTGCTAAAAAGTGGTTCTTTACCGAGAAACATAGCGGGATGCAGAGGGACGCAATAGCGATATGCGAGAGGAAAATTTTTCTTTCTTTCTCTTTCGGCTTCCCGACACTCCAAGAGGACGTGGAGGACGGTGAGCCTGTCGCCACATCTACCACATGTTGGGGGATCATTTCCATTCAATAGAAAATTGTGAGTACCATATGTGTGTCCTATTCTGAGACGACAGAATAGGACATCAGTTCGTCGTGTTTTAGTTGTACAGGGCCAGAAACCTAACTGTGGCTTAATCAAGTGGAGTTTATTAGTTGTTTCAGCGTCCCACAGACGCTGCCAGTGGCCTCGCAGTTTCCTTCGCAAAAAAGGCTTCAGATCTGTGGAGGAAATAGCAGCGGCAGGATTAATAGCTTGCGATGTAGTTGATGTGGCCAACTGGTCTGCTAGCACATTGCCCTCGATGCCTCTATGGCCAGGCACCCAGCATATTATTACATGTCTACGAGATTGGTAAATGTTACACAAGAGTGAGTAAAGCTCGATAACAACAGGATTCTTATGCTTTTGTAAAGATGTTAGCGCTTTTACAAGACTCAACGAGTCTGTGAATATTATTGCCTTTTGTAGTTTCAATTTCTCTATATGCTTCACCGCAGACAGTACTGCATAGGCTTCTGCGGTGAAAATGCTTGTTAGGGGGTTTAATACGTCGGATTTTGAAAAAGAGGGGCCAACCGCGGCGTAAGATACGCCAGCATGGGACTTGGATGCGTCGGTATAGAATTCCGAGCACGAGTACTTCGATTGAAGTTCGCGGAAATGCATTGCTATTTCGAGGTCGGGAGCATGCTTTGTGACCTCTACAAAGGATAGATCACATTCTATCACCTGCCACTCCCAGGGCGGTGAAAGCTTAGCTGGAGGCATTAGGCGATGTTCTAGAAGTGGGATATCCATCTCTTCGCTAAGTTCTCTTACACGCAATGAGAAAGGCCGCCTCATAGAGGGTCGATTATAGAAAAGCGTTGCACACTTCAAATCATTAAGGGTTGCAGAACAAGGATGTTCACGATCGGAGTGTACTTTGAGAAAATAGGTGAAGCTGATGTATGTTCTCTGGAAATGGAGTGACCACTCATTGGATTCTACGTATAAACTTTCGACGGGGCTTGTTCTGAATGCGCCAGTGGCCAGGCGGATACCTAGATGGTGGACGGGGTCTAGCATTTTTAGCGCGCTCGGGGCGGCAGAGTGATATACTACGGCACCATAGTCCAATCGTGACCGAATGAGGCTCTTGTGAAGGTTCATTAAACACTTCCTGTCGGTGCCCCAGGATGTGTGAGATAAAATTTTCAGTAAGTTCATTGTTTTTAGGCATTTCGCCCTTAGATGTTTTATGTGGTTAATGAAAGTAAGCTTAGAGTCAAGTATGATGCCTAAAAATTTGTGTTCTTTGTTCACAGGTATTTGTTGTCCATACATTTCGATAGTTGGATCTGCAACAAGACCTTTCTTCCTGGTGAAAAGAACACAAGAACTTTTGTGGGGGTTTACTTTGAAGCCGTTTTCCTCTGCCCACTTAGACACTTTGTTGAGCCCCTGCTGTACCTGTCTCTCGCACACTGCGAGGTTACAGGACTTGAAGCCTATCTGTACGTCGTCCACGTAGATGGAATAAAAGATAGCTGGTGGTAAAGAAGCACGAAGCGTGTTCATTTTAACGATAAAGAGTGTGCAACTGAGCACGCCTCCTTGGGGTACACCAGTTTCCTGCACAAAAGGTCGTGATAAAACATTGCCAACTCGGACACGGAATGTGCGATTCAGCAGATAACTCTCAATCACATTTAACATATTACCACGTATACCAAAGTGGGAGAGGTCTCTCAGTATGCCAAACCGCCATGTGGTGTCGTAGGCCTTTTCTATGTCTAAAAATACAGACAAGAAGAACTGTTTGTGAACAAAAGCTTCGCGTGTCTGCGCCTCAATACGTATCAAGTGGTCAGTGGTGGATCGACGCTCGCGAAAACCACACTGGTATGGATCAAGCAGTCTGTTTGATTCTAGGAAATGTAATAGGCGACGGTTTATCATTTTTTCGAAGACTTTGCAGAGACAGCTTGTTAGCGCTATGGGCCGATAACTCGATACAGAGGATGGATCCTTCCCCTGCTTCAGGATAGGGATCACTATGGCCTCTTTCCAGGCAGAGGGGATCTCGCCGGAGGTCCATATAGAGTTATACAGACAGACAAGGGTTTTCTTCGTTTCAGAGGGTAGGTTCTTCAACATTTCATATAATATGCGGTCAGAGCCTGGGGCAGATTGGTTGCAACAGGCGAGTGATGCATGAAGCTCTGCTAAAGAGAAAGGTAAATTATATGGCTCGTTCCCGGTGCTCTTTCGGTCTAGTTTTTGTTTTTCTATTGCTGCTTTGTATTTTGTGAATTCCGGAGAATAGTGCGATGAACTCGACACATGTTCAAAATGTGCACCCAGGTGGTTCGCTTGGTCTTCCAAGCTGTCGCCCTGTGTATTTACCAAAAGGAGTGAATATGTTTGTCGTCCTCTCACCTTGTTAACCCTGTTCCATACTTTGGCCTCATCTGTATACGAGTGTATACTTGATAAAAACTTCTGCCAACTCTATCTTCTGGCCTTTCGGCGCGTTCTCCTGCCTTGTGACTTTATCTTCTTAAAGTTGATAAGATTCTCCGCAGTAGGTGAATCACGTAGCAACCCCCACGCTTTGTTCTGTTTCCTACGAGAGTTCCTACATTCGTCGTTCCACCATGGGACACGGCGTTTGCATGCCACACCACTTATTTCGGATATGCATTTAGAAGCGGCATCAATTATGAAGGCAGTGAAATACTCTACAGCAGCATCAATTCCTAACGAAGACATGTCAGCCCAGGAGATATTGCTAGTAAGAGTTCGAAATTTCTCCCAATCTGCTGTATCAACCTTCCATCGAGGGGCTTGTGGTGGAGACTTATTTTCTGTGGTTGTTCTCAGTAATATGGGGAAGTGATCGCTCCCGTAAGGATTTTTGGTAACTTCCCATTCAAGTTCAGGAAATAGACACGGGGAAGCTATGCTAAGGTCAATAGAAGAAAAGGTTCCGTTTGCAATACAGTAAAATGTAGGTTCCTTCTTATTCAGGAGGCACGCACCAGACGAGAAAAGAAATTCTTCAACAAGACGACCTCGCGCATCGATACGAGAGTCGCCCCACAGACTGCTGTGCGCATTGAAATCGCCAAGAACAAGATAAGGTTCTGGCAATTCGTCTATAAGGGACTGAAATTCATGTTTCTGTAAGTGGTAATGAGGGGGAATGTAAAGCGAGCAAATGGTGATGAGTTTGTTCAGAAGAACAAGTCGAAAAGGCGAACTGCCACTGCTTCAAGGGGTGTTTGTAGCTGCAAATGTTGACATGCTATGCTTTTGTGAATTATAATGGCAACACCGCCTGATGATGCGATAGCATCGTCACGGTCTTTACGAAACGTAACATAGTGTCGGAGAAAGTTTGTATGTGTTGATTTTAAGTGCGTTTCCTGTACACACAGCACTTTTGGATTGTGTTGGTAAAGAAGTTCTTGGATATCGTCGAGGTTCCTAAGAAGGCCTCTGACGTTCCATTGTATAATTTGTGTATCCATAATGAAATTAAATTGGTGCTGTGTGTACTAAAAACGGAAGTATTGCCTTAGATTACAGAACCCTTTCCAGGCCCTGTAACGCGGGATTTGTCCTTTCTGAAGCGGTCGAGGGAGCCTCGCCGCTCCTGAGGCGCTTGGTGCGCCGTCGGGATGGGTGTAGTGTCCATTGCCTCTTGAGAGGCGCCGGACACGCGCTCTTGCGAGCGAGAAGTTTCGCGAGAGAGTCTCGCCGCGAAGGACGAGACATTTGTGCCCACCAGCCCGGAGGTCGATGGGGCTGCCTTTGGGCCTGAGCTGCGCCGGGTGTTACCACAGCCAGCAATGGCCGGAGAGGGTGAGGCAGCCTTGACTGCACCCACCGTGGGAGCTGCTGGTGGGCCTGCGGGTTCGCTTCGCGTAGCGCAGGCTGCCACCGATGGCTGTTGTGGTGCCGGCAACCCTAGGGTAACCGGGCCTGTTTGCTGGTTAGGTGGAGTAGACTTAGCTACTTCCACCCTGGGGGCAGGAGCCACAAGCGACAGCTCGCTGCGCGCGGGCTGGGCTGGTGGCAGTAGCCGCTGCGACGCTGCCCCTTGACGCGCCGCATCAGCGTAAGTGGTCGTGTGGAATGGTGAGCACCTTTTGCGTGCTTCCCTGAACGATATGTTTTCACGGACTTTCAGTGTTAGAATTTCTTTCTCTTTTTTCCAGCTTGGACAAGACCGGGAGTACGCTGGATGGTCACCATCGCAATTTACGCAGTGAGGTGTAGCCTCGCAATTGTCTGAGGCATGGCCTTGTATTCCACACTTGGCACAGGTGAGTCGACCACGGCAGCTCTGCGAGCCATGGCCGAATCTTTGGCATTGGTAGCATCGTCTAGGATTTGGGATATATGGTCTTACTGCTATTTTTGTGTAGCCTGTTTCGATGCTTTGTGGCAAGACGCTTAATTCAAAGGTAAGTATCAGGTGTTTCGTGGGAATTTCTTTGTTGTCCCGTCTCATAACGATGCGCTGCACATTCGTGACGTGTTTCTCCTTCCAACCTTCCAACAACTCGGTTTCAGATAGGTCGATGAGGTCTGCTTCGGATACTACCCCGCGTACTGTGTTCATGGAGCGATGCGGTGAAACAGTAACTGGGACATCACCAAAAGTCACAAGCTTGCCGAGTCTGTTGTGTTGTTCCTTATCACGTAGCTCAAGCAGAAGGTCCCCGCTTGGCATTTTGGTGACTTTATAGCCAGGGCCTAGCGTGTTCGTCAAGGTTTTCGCAACTACAAATGGGGATATGGTTCTTGCTAGTCTTTCCGTTCTCTCACTATGTACTACTTGATATCGGGGGAAGATGTCTTTAGGCCGGGTGAACAAATTCAGAAACTCATCGGTGCGTCCCCTCTTCTGAGGGAGACGATCAAGAAGTCGAGGAAAAGCGGGCGTTCCCATAACAATTTTGTGTTGTTCGGCAGCAATGGCAGCCACCCACCACGGAGTCCAACAAGGGGACGCTACAGCACTTCACGTGTAAGGCTACAGGCGCCAGCCGTACATTGCTGCTATAACCTTATATAAAAACCCAAGAGAGGGCACCTACACAAGGTTAACCCGAGCCGCCTATGAAAAGTGAGGAAGTAACTGAAGAGAAGAGGTGACAGGACAGTGAGGACAGAAAAATAGAGAAGAAAAAGATCGGAGAGGGGGACAGGAAAAGGCGACCACCGATTTCCCCCGGGTGGGTCAGTCCGGGGGTGCCGTCTATGTGAAGCAGAGGCCAAAGAGGTGTGTTGCCTCAGCCGGGGGGCCTTAAAGGTCCACACACCCGGCATTAGCTCAACCTCCAGGATCCCCCTTTCCCCAGACACGGCTAAGCCACGCACGGCTACGCGTGGGAGGGTCCAACCCCCGTGTGCTCGGGTCCGTGGTGTCGCAACACACCAAACGCCTGCTTCCGCAGACGCCCCTGCGGGCAGCCACTTTATTTAAGCCATGCTGGACATGGCGTTCGCAGACAGCACAGTTGCACGATTTTAAACCAATCTGGACATCATCTACATATACAGAATAGAACATCGTTCGTGGAATAGCCGTGCGTAGAGAGTTCATTTTAACAATAAACAGTGTGCAGCTAAGCACACCGCCTTGCGGGACACCAGTTTCCTGGGTGAAAGACCTCGACAAAGCCCGGCCCACCTTTACACGAAAGGTGCGGTTAGAAAGGTAGCTTTCGATAGTACTCAACATATTGCCGCGCACACCCATAGCGGATAGGTCTCGGATAATACCGAAGCGCCATGTGGTGTCATACGCTTTCTCTAAGTCAAGAAATACAGATAGAAAAAACTGTTTGTGTAAGAAGGCATCCCTTATAATCCCCTCAATACGGACAAGGTGGTCTGTAGTCGACCTACCTTTTCGGAAGCCACACTGGTACGGATCTAGTATTCCGTTGCTTTCTAGGAGATAGACAAGGCGCCGGTTAATCATCTTTTCGAAGAGCTTACACAGACAGCTTGTCAAGGCAATGGGGTCTCTAACTACTAGGAAAGGGCGGGTCCTTGCCTTGTTTAAGTATAGGGATTATTATAGCTTCTTTCCAAGAAGATGGAATGTACCCAGCAGCCCACATGACATTAAAAAGAGAGAGGAGGGTCTTTTGTGTTTCAGGGTGTAGGTGCTTGATCATATCATACATGATACGGTCAGCACCTGGTGCTGAGGTGTTGCAACAAGCGAGAGCAGTTTTAAATTCAGCTAAACTAAACGGGCGGTTGTAATCTTCATTTCGAGCACATTTCCGATTAACGGGCTGTCGCTCTGCACGTTCTTTGAACCTCATGAATGTTTCTGTGTAATGAGATGCACTGGATACATATTCAAAGTGTTCGCCCAGACAATCTGCCTGATCTTCCAGTCTATCTCCTTGGGTACTTACTAAGGGCAGAGGGGTTCGACTCCCGGCCTTTCAATTTATTCACCCTATGCCATACTTTCGCCTCATCTGTGTAAGAATTTATGCCAGAGAGGTACCTCTCCCAACTCTCTCTTTTTGCACGTCGACGGGTTCTTCTGCCTTGTGACTTAACCTGCTTGAAATTAATGAGGTTTTCGGTGGTTGGAGAATGGCGAAGCAATCCCCAAGCTTTGTTTTGGTTTTTGCGTGCTTTCCTACATTCATCGTTCCACCATGGGATGCGGCGCTTCTTGGTCAGTCCGTTAGTTTGCGTAATAGATCTCGTAGCAGCGTCAATAATAAAACATGTTAGATAAGCCACAGCATCGTCTACATTAAAATCAGCAATGTCATCGCCACATAAACATGTAAGATCTCGGAACAGTTGCCAGTTGGCCGAGTCCACGTTCCATCGAGGAAAACTTCGCAAGCATCCATCTTGTTTTGTTCAGTTTAACATAATAGGGAAGTGGTCGCTCCCTAACGGGTTCTTGGGAACAGACCACTCCAGGTACGATATTAGTGTACTCGATACTATACTTAAGTCAATGGATGAGTATGTGTTATGTGTAGCGCTGAAATACGTTGGCTCTTTCTGGTTAAGTATAGATGCACCTGAAGAAAACAGAAAGTTTTCAATTAGGCGCCCTCTCGCATCGCAACGAGAGTCTCCCCACAAAGTGTTATGTGCATTTAAATCCCCGACTATATATGGCGGCGGAAGTTCATCTATGTAATTTTGAAACTGTGTCTTGGAAAGTTGATAGCAAGGGGGGATGTAAATCGAACTAACCGTGACTAGTTTACGAAACAGTACTGCTCGGGCAGCAACTGCTTCAAGGGAAGTTCGGAGGTTTAATTGTTGACAGGCAACACCTTTATCGACAATTATAGCGACACCGCCCGACGAGGCGGTAGCGTCGTCACGGTCTTTGCGAAAAACGGCGTATTGCCTTAAAAAGTTTGTGTTTCCTGATTTCAGATGCGTCTCCTGGACACACAGCACCCTCGGACTATATTTATGAAGGAGCTCTTTAACGTCATCGAGGTTATGGAGAAGTCCCCTAACGTTCCATTGCAATATTTGCGTGTCCATATTGAGAAAGAGGTTTGCGCTGTGTGTGAAGGGACTCTAAATTAGCTTACAGAGCCCTTGTCGGGCCCTGTGATGCGGCGTTTTTCTTTTTTGGAGCGGTCGCGAGATTCGCGGAGCTCCTTAGGCGTTGGCGGCGCCGTCTGACCGGTTGTTGTGTCCATCGGCTCTTGCGAGGCGCTGGACACGCATTCTTGCGAGCGCAGTGTTTGACGTGAGGGCCTCGTCTCGATGGACGAGACCTTTGAGGCCACGAGCCCGGAGGTCGATGGCCCCTTCTTGTGAGATGGCGGAGCAGTGGTAGCCGCAGCCGCCGAGGGGGCGGATGGCGTCACCGCCGGCTCACTACGTGTGAGCCGGACAGTAGCCGGAGACCGTTGTGACGCTGCCCCCTGACGCGCTACATCGGCAAAGCTGGTTTTAGACAGGTAGGTCACCCGCCTTCGTGCCTCTTTAAATGAAATATTCTCTTTCACTTTTATAGTTACAATTTCCTTTTCTTTCCTCCAGGACGGGCAGGACCGCGAGTATGCGGCGTGCTCCCCATCACAGTTCACACAGCGGACAGAGTTTTCACACGATTGAGATGTGTGTTCCAAGGCACTACATTTAGCACATGTCAGTCGGCCTCGGCAGTTCTGCGAGCTGTGGCCGAATCTTTGGCACTTGAAGCATCGGAGCGGGTTTGGCACGTATGGCCTGACACGTAGTTTGACGTATCCGGCCTCAATAGTCTCGGGTAGAACACTTGAACCAAAAGTAAGAATTATGTGTTTTGTCTGAATATCCTTACCATCGCGCCTCATCTTGATTCGTTTTACAGCCAAAACATTTTGTTCCTTAAATCCTTCCAGAAGTTCATCTTCAGTGAGCTCCAACAGGTCGTCATCAGAAATAACACCGCGGGAGGTGTTCATGGTGCGGTGCGGGGTCACAGTCACAGGAAAATGTCCAAACGACACTAGATTCTGTAGTTTATCATGTTGTTTCTTATCGCGGAGTTCCAGAAGGAGATCACCGCTGGCCAACTTCGTCGCCTTGTAACCTGGTCCTATAGTCTCTGTCAGAGTCTTTGCAACAATAAAGGGTGAGATCACTCTCACGGACTTGTCAGTTTTCTCACTATGTACCACGTGGTATCGTGGAAAGTACTCAATTTGTCGGCCAAAAAATTGGAATATTTCTTCGGTGCGCCCCCGTTTCGGGCGGCGATCAGCAATTGCAGGAAACGAGCTATCCATATATGTGGGATAAGTTTCGGCGGTGGCGCAAGCCACCCACCATGGAGCCCAACAAGGGGACGCTGCAGAGTCTGTAAGGGACAGGTCCTGCAAACGCCAACTGTACGCCACCACTACAACCAAATATATATACCCAAGGCAGGGTATAATGCACAAGGTTAACCCTTGCTGCCCGCGAAGTCGGAAGTGAAAGGAAAATGAAGAGAGGACAGGAAAGAGTGAAAGTAAGAAAGACTAAGGTTGGAGCGAGAGAGAGACAGGAAAAGGCAACTACCGATTTCCCCCGGGTGGGTCAGTCCGGGGGTGCCGTCTACGTGAAGCCGAGGCCAAACAGGTGTGTTGCCTCCGCCGGGGGGCAATAATGGTCCAAACACCCGGATTCGGCTCAACCTCCAGGATACCCTTTTCCCCGGACACGGCTAAGCCGCGCACGGTTAGACGCGGGAGGGTCCGACCCTCGTGTGCTCGGGTCCGTGGTGTCGCAACACACCAAACACCTGCTTGCGCAGACGCCCCTGCGGGGAGTTCAAAAGTAAATTACGAAGTGACATTCTTCAACGCGAAATTGGACTGACTGTATAAACAATCCATAGACACAATAGAGAAACAACGGGTGTGTGACAGCCACTAGAAGCACTTCTGGTCTAGTTCAAAAGTAAATAACGAAGTGAAATTGTTCAACGGGCAATTCGACTGCATGCATAAACAATCCCTAGACATATATAGAGCAACTACGGGTGCGTGAGAGCCACTAAAAGCGCTTCTGGTCTAGTTCAAAAGTAAATTACGAAGTGAAATTCTTCAACGCCCAATTGCACTGGTTGCACAAACAATCCCTAGACACATATAGAGAAAATACAATTGCGTAAGAGCCACTAGAAACGCTTCTGGTCTAGTTCAAAGTAAATTACGAAGTGACATTCTTCAACACGAAATTGGACTGGATGCATTAACACTCCCTAGACACATATAGAGAATCTACGGTTGCGGGAGAGCCACTGGAAACGCTTCTTGTCTAGTTCAAAAGTAAATTACGAAGTGACATTCTTTAACGCTAAATTGGACTGACTGAATAAACAATCCGTAGACACAATAGAGGAACCACGTGTGCACGACAGCCTCAAGAAATGTTTCTGGTCTAGTTCAAAAGTAAATCACGATGTGACATTCTTCAACGCGCAATTGGACTGGATGCATAAACAATGCCTAGACACATATAGAGAAACTACGGTTGCGTTAGAGCCACTACAAACATTCTGGTGTTGTTCAAAAGTAAATAACGAAGTGAAATTCTTCAACGCGCAATTTGACTGGATGCATCAACAATCCCTAGACACATATAGAGAAACTAAAGGTGCGTGAGAGCCACTAGAAGCACTTCTGGTCTAGTTCAAAAGTAAATTACGAAGTGAAATTCTTCAACGCGCAATTGGACTGGATGCATAAACAATCCCTAGACACATATAGAGAAACTACGGTTGCGTGAGAGCCACTGGAAACGCTTCTGGTCTAGTTCAAAAGTAAATTACGACGTGACCTTCTTCAACGCGCAATTGGAATGACTGCATAAACAATCCATAGACACATATAGAGTAACTACGGTTGCGTGACAGCCACTGGAAACGCTTCTGGTCTAGTTCAAAAGTAAATTACTAAGTGACATTCTTTAACGCTAAATTGGACTGACCGTATAAACAATCCCTAGACACAATAGAGAAACTACGGGTGCGTGAGAGCCACTAGAAACGCTTGCGGTATTGTTCAAAAGTAAATTACGAAGTGAAATTGTTCAACGGGCTATTGGACTGCGTGCAGAAACAATCCCCAGACACATATAGAGAAACTACGGGTGCGTGAGAGCTACTAGAAGCGCTTCTGGTCTAGTTCAAAAGTAAATTACGAAGTGAAATTCTTCAATGCGCAATTGGACTGGATGCATAAACAATCTCTAGACACATATAGGGAAACTACAATTGCGTGAGAGCCACTAGAAACGCTTCTGGTCTAGTTCAAAACTAAATTACGAAGTGGAATTCTTCCACGCGCAATTGGAGTGACTGCGTGAACCATCCCTAGACACATATAGAGAGACTACGGCTGCGTGACAGCCACTGGAAACGCGTCTGGTCTAGTTCAAAAGTAAATTACGAAGTGACATTCTTTAACGCTAAATTGGACTGACTGTATAAACAATCCCTAGACACATATAAGGAAACTATGGTTGCGTGAGAGGCACTGGAAACGCTTCTGGTCTAGTTGAAAAGTAAATTATAAAGTGACATTTTTAACGCTAAATTGGACTGACTGTATAAACAATCTCTAGACACAATAGAGGAACTACGGGTGCGTGAAAGCCACTTCAAACACTTCTGCTCTAGTTCACAAGTAAATCACGATGTGACATTCTTCAACGCGCAATTGGACTGACTGCATAAACAATCCTTAGACACACATAGAGAAACTACGGTTTGCGTGAGAGCCACTAGAAACGCTTCTGGTCTAGTTCAAAAGTAAATGATTACTGTGGTTTATTGGCGCAAGGGCCAGATATGGCCAAAGAGCGCCAAGACGATGGTAATGGCTTGTTAGTGGTGCATGAATAGTGGACTATATGAACATTAGATGTGACATGGCTGTAGATGGGCCTAAAAACAGTCGCTGTAAAGTGCGTAAAATCTATACGTAATAAGATTATGGCAATGACTAATTATGTGTACTATGGACATGAACAATGCATTGCGAAGGAATGATACGACTTACAAAATAGTAAAGATGTGGAAATTAGCCAGAAGCACAAGTGCCTAAACAGAGATCTTCAAACACAAGGGCCTGGAGGCATGTGCTATAAAAACTATCACAGCAACATCCTCTCGAGAGAGGATGCGCTATGAACTTATTGGGCTAATAACATGTAGCACAACATCTTTCAAGAATGCGAGGACTGCGTTGGTGTCAAAAAGCGGTTCTTTACCGAGAAACATAGCGGGATGAAGAGGGATAGAACAGCGGTATGCCAGAGGAAAATGTTTATTCCTCTCTCTCTCGGCTTCCCTACACTCCAGGAGGACGTGAAGAACGGTGAGCCTCTCGCCACATCTACCACAGGTTGGAGGATCATTACCATTCAATAGAAAATTGTGGGTACCATATGTGTGTCCTATTCTGAGGCGACAGAATAGGACATCAGTTCGCCGTGTTTTTGATGCAGAGGGCCTAACTGTGGCTTAATCAAGTGCAGCTTATTATTTGTTTGCGCATCCCACAAGCGTTGCCAGTAGCTTCGCAGTTTCTTCCGCAAGAAAGGTTTCAAATCGGTTACAGGGACAGCAGCGGTAGGATTAATAGCGTGCGATGTTATTGATGTGGCCATTTGGTCGGCAAGAACATTACCCTCGATGTCTCTATGCCCAGGCACCCAGCATATTATGATTTGTTGTTTAGATGCTTAAAGAGAGCAGATCAGTGAGTAGAGGTTGATAATTACAGGGTGTTTATGTTTTTGCGTCATCATTAACGCTTTAACAACGCTTAAAGAGTCGGTAAATATTACAGCCTTTTGGAGTTTCAATCTATCAATGCGTTTCAACGCCGATAGTACTGCATAGGCCTCTGTCGTAAAGATGCTTGTGTGGGGATAAAGTACATCGGATTCCGAGAAGGACGGACCGACTGCCGCATAGGAAACGCCAGCATGTGACTTTGATGCGTCTGTGTAAAATTCAGGGCAAGAGTATTTTGACTTTAGTTCTAAAAAGTGCATTTGAATATGTGCATTTGGCGCGTGTTTTGTGACTTCAGTAAACGATGTGTCACATTCAACCAGCTGCCACTGCCACGGCGGTAGCAGCTTCGCTGGAGGCATTAGGCAATGTTCAAGTAGTGCAGCACCCATTTCTTCACTGAGCTTTCTCACGCGTAGCGAGAAGGGCTGCTTCGCTGTTGGTCGATTATTAAATAGTGTGGCAAATGTGGTATCGTTTATGGTAAAATAGGTAGGATGTGTACGGTTTGAATTTATTTTAAGGAAATATGTAAAGCTGGCATCAGTCCTCTGAAGGTGGAGCGACCACACGTTCGCTTCCACATAAAGGCTTTGTACGGGCTTGTCCTGAAGGCGCCAGTCGCGAGGCGGATTCCTAAATGGTGAACAGGATCCAACATTTTTAAAGCGCTGGGTGCAGCAGACTGGTAAACTATCGCCCTGTAGTCAAGTCGGGAGCCGACAAGGCACCTGTACAAGTTCAAAATGCATTTCCTGTCACTGCCCCATGCTGTACGCGACAGCAGCTTCAATGAGTTCATTGTTTTCAGGCACTTAGCCTTCAAATATTTGATGTGCGGAACGAATGTGAGTTTTGAGTCCAATATGATGCCTAGCAACTTGTGCTCTTTGCTTACAGGTAATGTGGTACCAGACAGCTCAATAGCAGGGTCTGGTACTATTCCTATCTTATTAGTGAAAAGGACGCATGTGCTTTTCTGTGGGCTCAACCTAAAACCGTTTTCATCAGCCCATTTAGCCACTTTATTTAAGCCATGCTGGACATGTCGTTCGCAGACAGCAAAGTTGCACGATTTAAAACCAATCTGGACATCATCTACATATTGTCACCTGTAGTAGTGGGCATAGGGCAAGCACAGGGGCGCAAGAAGAATGAAGTGTGCGTACTAACCGCCCCGCTCGGTGGTTGCCTCTCGCCGCCGTTTTCGCCAGAGCCCAGCCGCTCTCAATAAACGTCGTCAGCCCCTTTTGAAGACGCGTGGCAAAGTGGTGGAGGTGCGGGGTATTTCTCACTCATGCCACAGACTCCTCCTGGGAGCAGAAGCACCAGCCCTGTGTTAGTCCATACTCCCGTCCATCGGACCAGCCGCAGGATCCGGGGACTGCCCCCTGAAGACACCGTAGTGCTTCAGACTACCCCAACCGGTATGGAACGTGCAATGACGAACCGGTATACGCTTCAGAACCCGCTGGTGCCGAAGTCGTTCCATGGCGACGTCTTCGAAGACGTCGAAGACTGGATGACCGACTTCGAGCGCGTCGCCGAATACAACGAATGGGACGACGCGACTAAACGTAGGAATGTCTACTTTTGCGTCGAGGACGGCGCACGTACATGGCTTCAGAACCGTGAGGAGCAACTGACGTCGTGGCGCGAGTTCCGCCGTCATCTACTGGACACTTACGCCACTCCTGATCGCCGCGAACGAGCCGAACGAGCAATTCAGGTCCGCGTCCAGCTTCCCAACGAAAGCGTTACCGCGTTCGTCGAAGATAAGTCGCGCCTCTTCAGACGAGCAGACCCTGGAATGACCGAGGACAAGAAGTTGCGTCACCTGATGCGAGGGGTGAAGGAGCAGCTCTTCGCTGGTCTGGTGCGCAATCCTCCGAAGACTGTCGCCGAATTTCTATCTGAGGCGGTCAGTATGGAGAAGATGCTTCATCAGCGCTCCAACTTTTACGAGCGGCAAGTGAACGCGACTACGGACATGTCCACGGCCATCGGAAGCCACAATGACAACCTTCGAGACCTCATCCGCACCGTTGTGCGCGAAGAGATACTGAAGGTTTACGGCACCCCACAAGCCACGATGAGCTCCATTGCGAGTGTAATAAGAGATGAAGTGAACCAAGCGCTCCGGTCCACCGTTCCTTTTCCTGGCACCGCGCCTGCACCTTCTGTACACCACCGTGCGACCTACGCAGAAGCCTGATTCGTCCCCGCCGCTGTTTGTTCAGGCCGCTCATCCGGTTACGCTCCCACCAGCCCAACCAGTGCCATACATCGAGGAACGACGCACGCCTCCACCGTTTCCCCATGCCGCTTCTCCGGTTGTGCTTCCGCAAGAGCAACCAGTGCATTACGCCGATGATCGACGCATGTCCCCTCGGAAGTCAGACGTTTGGCGCACTCCGGATCGCTGTCCTCTGTGTTTCCACTGTGGTGAGGCAGATCATTTGTACCGCCAGTGCCCATACCGACGCCTCGGGTTGCGGGGCTTTTCCGCCTATTCGCCGCCACCCCGACTGGGCCAACGCCCTCGGGACATCAAGAATTATCTGGCTCAGCAACGCATGCCACCGCCTACCGGGCGGCAAGGCGGTGGCATGCGTTGCTGAGCCAATCGCTTGCCGTCGCCAAGGCGATTTTCACCATCGCCCCAGCGGTATTCGAGCGGACGGTCGCCAAGTCCCCGCCGGGAAAACTTACAGCGACCTTTGGGGGCGAGGCCGCTGGCAGTCGACGCGCTGAAGACCTCCGATCGACGCGAGTAAACAAGGGCACTGGTCCTACATCAACTGCAGCTGAACGGAATGACCGACTTTCGCTCGACATACCGGTGGTGATCGACGGTTACGCGGTTAGCGCTTTAGTGGATACCGGAGCGGACTATTCTATATTAAGCGGGAAGATGGCGACGTTTCTGAAAAAAGTAGTTACCCCTTGGCATGGCTCCCAGATTCGTACGGCTGGCGGTCACGTCGTTACTCCACTGGGATTCTGCACGACAAGAGTTCGAATTCGAGGATCGACATTCGTGGCGAGTTGCCTTGTCCTACGCGAATGCTCCCGCGACGTCATTCTCGGAGTTGACTTCCTGCAGGAATATAGCGCTGTTATTGACTTACGGGGCGGTGTAGTCACCTTCTCAGCCGACCAAGCAATCGACACAAACGACGACAAACGACGTGACGACGCGCTACGTGTTTCCGCCGAAAGTGTTACGCTTCCTCCACGAGCCAGTGTTCTAGTCGAAGTGATGTGCGGTAGAATGCGCGAAGGTGGAGTGGTCGCGGAAAGTAACTTAGCGCATCTACTGACACAAGGTGTTTGTGCGGCCAGGAGTGTGTTACAGCTTCGTGATGGCCTATCTAAGTTGCTAGTCACCAACTTTAGTAACGAGCATCGACACCTTTTCCGCGGTACTTCGATAGCGTTTGCCGAAGAAATGGAACACGTTGCTGAATGTTTTGCCACTGAACCAGTGAGGCTGGCTGACAAGTGACTGGACACCGTCGACATTAATCCCGAGTTATCTAACGACAAACAGGCAGCACTGCACGAGCTCTTGCTTGAATTCAGGGCATGCTTCGCAAGCTCGTCTAAAGTACGCCAGACTTCGGTTACAAGGCACAGGATCATCACATGCGACGACGCACGCCCGATACACCAGCAGCCTTACCGCGTGTCGGCAAAGGAACGCGCAGTGATTCGTACGCAAGTACAAGAGATGCTTGAAGACGGCGTGATCGAACCTTCCAACAGCTCATGGTCGTCTCCAGTCGTTCTTGTCAAAAAGAAAGACGGAACGCTACGCTTTTGCGTCGACTACCAGAAGCTCAACAACGTAACTAAAAAGGACGTGTACCCACTGCCACGTATCGACGACTCGTTAGATAGACTGCGGCGTGCCCAGTACTTTTCGTCACTCGATTTGAAAAGTGGATACTGGCAGATCGAGGTAGACGAACGGGACCACGAGAAAACTGCCTTTGTGACTCCCGACGGCCTTTACGAATTTTGAGTGCTCCCTTTCGGTTTGTGTTCAGCCCCAGCAACTTTCCAGCGAATGATGGATACTGTCCTAGCTGGATTGAAGTGGCAGACTTGCCTTGTGTATCTTGACGACGTAGTTGTCTTTTCTGAAACATTTGAGCAACATCTTCATCGCCTCCGGCATGTGCTAGAAGCGCTCCGATCGGCTGACCTCACGCTTAAACCAGAGAAGTGCCACTTCGGTTATGAAGAGCTCAAGTTTCTCGGACACGTCGTCAGCGCCAAAGGAGTTCGACCCGATCCCGACAAGCTTGCCGCTGTAGCAGCTTTTCCTCTTCCTGCCGACAAGAAGGCCGTCCGACGCTTCCTGGGCTTGTGTGCGTATTATCGCCGCTTCATAGACAACTTCTCGAAGATTGTGGAACCCCTGACTCGCCTTACCAGGGATGACACGCCATTTGCCTGGAAGAATGAGCAACAAGCGGCCTTCGCTGAACTACGCCAACGCATGCAGTCAGCACCCGTCCTGGCACATTTCGACGAAGAGGCTGACACCGAGGTGCATACTGACGCCAGCAACATCGGCCTTGGCGCAGTACTCGTCCAACGTCAAGACGGCATTGAACGAGGAATAGCCTATGCTAGCCGCTCGCTATTCCGTGCCGAGGCGAACTACAGTACTACAGAAAAAGAGTGTCTCGTGGTCGTCTGGGCGATCACGAAGTTTCGCCCTTATCTCTACGGCCGTTCCTTCAAAGTGGTGACAGACCACCATGCTCTATGTTGGTTGGCGAACATACGCGATCCTTCAGGACGGCTGGCACGGTGGAGCATGCGGCTACAGGATTTCGATGTCACCATAGTATATAAGTCTGGCCGCAAGCACGAAGACGCCGACACGTTGTCGCGTGCTCCCGCCGAATCTTTCAGTCGACAGTCAGAGGACGACGACGGCTTCCTGGGCGCCCTTACTACGTCGGACTTGGTCAAATCGCAGCGTGACGACGCTGAAATTCGACCTCTCATCGACCACTTAGAGGGCCGCGAAACAACCATACCACGCCATCTACGTCGCGTCTTGACGTCCTTCTGTCTACGAGACAATGTGCTGTACAAGAAGAACGCCCGCCCGAATGATCGAGCCTACCTTCTTGTAGTTCCCAAAGACTTGCGGCACGATATTCTTTTCGCTTGCCACGACGAGCCTACATCTGGCCACCTCGGCTCCTCACGAACGCTTGCTAGAGTGCGCGAGATGTATTACTGGCCCGGACTTTCAGCAAGCGTCAAGCAGTATGTGAAAGGCTGCCGTGAATGTCAGCGACGAAAGTCACCTCCCCTGAAGCCCGCCGGGTTATTGCAACCCATTGAACCACCTCATAAGCCATTCGACCAAGTCGGCTTGGACATTCTTGGGCCTTTTCCTCTGTCAACCGACGGCAACAAGTGGGTGATTGTCGCCACTGACTATTTAACCCGCTATGCCGAGACAGAGGCGCTCCCACGAGCCACGGCTTTTGAGGTAGCGCAGTTCTTCATGTGTCACATTGTATTGCGCCATGGTGCCCCAGCCACTGTTATCACAGATAGAGGAACGGCGTTCACGGCACAGCTCACGGACGAAATTTTTCAACTAAGCAACACCAGGCATCGAAAGACGACCGCCTACCATCCGCAGTCCAACGGCCTTATGGAGCGATTAAACAAGACCATCACAGACATGATCTCTATGTACATCGACGTCCAGCACAAAACATGGGATCGTATCCTGCCTTATGTGACCTTCGCGTATAATACCGCCGTACAAGAAACAACGCGCTTCATACCATTTCGTCTTGTCTACGGCCGCGAAGTACAGACGATGCTGGACGCTATGCTTCCGTGCCACGAAGCCGAGAACCTAACTACTGACGCCGAAAAATTTGCTCAACGCGCTGAGGAGGCTCGCCAGCTCGCACGGCTGCACATCGGTGAGCAGCAACACGCAGATGCACGGCGCTATAACATCCGTCACCGGCAAGTGCACTACAGTCCCGGCGACCAAGTGTTGGTGTGGACCCCTGTTCGCCGCCGTGGCCTTTGTGAAAAGTTGCTCAGCCGGTATTTTGGCCCCTACAAAGTGCGGCGCAAACACGGCGCCGACAACCACCTAGTTCTGACGCAGTTCACGTCGTACGCATGAAGCCCTACGTTGCGCGTTAGTGATATTTACGCGCCCATTTGCACCCAATGCACTTACCTCTCCGTATAGTAGAGAATTTTTTCCAGCTACGCTGCTGTAGCTCTCGCTGTGTTCTGTGCGCGAGCATCTTCATTGAGCGTGTGTTGTTTTTTGTTGTTTGTTTTTTTTCCCTTTCCCACACCACTTCTTGAGCATCGAGCCGATGCTCTTTCCGAGGAAGGGGGGAAATGTCACCTGTAGTAGTGGGCATAGGGCAAGCACAGGGGCGCAAGAAGAATGAAGTGCGCGTGCTAACCGCCCCGCTCGGTAGTTGCCTCTCGCCGCCGTTTTCGCCAGAGCCCAGCCGCTCTCAATAAACGTCGTCAGCCCCTTTTGAAGACGCGTGGCAATATACACAGTAGAACATCGTTAGTGGAATAGCCGTGCGTAGAGAATTCATTTTCACAATAAACAGTGTACAGCTAAGCACACCGCCTTGCGGGACACCAGTTTCCTGGGTGAAAGACCTAGACAAGGCCTGGCCCACCCTTACACGAAAGGTACGGTTAGAAAGGTAACTTTGGATAGTACTCAACATGTTGCCGCGGATACCCATAGCGGAAAGGTCTCGGATAATACCGAAGCGCCATGTGGTGTCATATGCTTTCTCTAAATCAAGAAATACGAAGAGAAAAAACTGTTTGTGTATAAAGGCATCCCTTATGATTGCCTCGATGCGGACAAGGTGGTCAGTAGTCGACCTACCTTCTCGGAAGCCACATTGGTAAGGATCAAGTATTCCGTTGCTTTCTAGGACACATATTAGGCGCCGGTTAATCATCTTTTCGAAGAGCTTGCACAGACAGCTTGTCAAAGCAATGGGTCTGTAGCTACTAGGTAAGGACGGGTCCTTGCCCTGTTTAAGTATGGGGATTACTATAGCTTCTTTCCAAGAAGATGGAATGGAACCAGCAGCCCACATGACATTAAAAAGAGAGAGGAGTGTCTTTTGTGTTTCAGGGTGTAGGTGCTTGATCATTTCATACATGATACGGTCAGCACCTGGTGCCGAACCGTTGCAACAAGCAAGAGAAGCTTTAAGTTCAGCTAAACTGAACGGGCAGTTGTAATGTTCATTTCGGGCACATTTCCGATCGAGGGGCTGTCGCTCTGCGCGTTCTTTGAACCTCACGAATGTTTGTGTATAATGAGATGCACTGGAGACATATTCAAAGTGTTCGCCCAGACAGTTTGCCTGATTCTCCAGGCCATCTCCTTGGGTACTCACTAAGGGCAGCGGGTTCGTCTCACGGCCCTTTAATTTATTCACCCTGTTCCATACCCTCCCCCACACGGGACACTAACCAGACCTCAAGCTGTCACACTACGCATGCTTCAGACGGGATCATATCCCAAGCTGAATTTATTTCACTACATCAATCCAGACTGCTTTAGTCCAGACTGCCCTAGCTGCGGACAATGTAGTACTTTGGAACACATGCTCTGGGGATGCCCCTCGTTACAGAGGGGCCCGCATCAATGCACTGCAGAGGAGTGGAGCTCTGCTCTTAGGAGCTCCGACCATTCACGCCAATTTTGGGCTGTCCAGAGAGCCCACGATGCGGCGCTGGAGCTTGGTCTCCCCGTCCCGACGTCGGTGCGGCCCGCGGCTTCGTCGCCTCCCTGAGAGGGGGCAACAGAGCTTCTCAGGACCTCCATTAAAGTTCTTTGTCTGTCTGTCTGTCTGTTCCATACTTTTGCCTCGTCTGTGTAGGAATTTATTCCAGAAATGTACCTCTCCCAACTCTCTCTCTTGGCACGTCGACGTGTCCTTCTGCCTTGCGATTTAACCTGTTTGAAATTAATAAGATTTTCGGGAGTAGGAGAATCGCGAAGCAATCCCCAAGCTTTGTTTTGATTTTTGCGCGCTTTACGACATTCTTCGTTCCACCAAGGAATGCGGCGCTTCTGAGCCAGTCTGCTAGTTTTTTTAATACATTTTGTAGCAGCGTCAATAATAAAACCAGTTAGATATGCTACGGCGTCGTCCACGTTAAGAGCAACAATGTCATCACGGCATAAGTGTGTGAGCTCTCGGAACAGTTCTCAGTTCGCCGAGTCCACGTTCCATCTAGCAGGTGGTGACAAGCATCCATCTCGCTTCGCTGAGTTCAACATAATTGGGAAGTGGTCGCTTCCATAGGGGTTCTTGAGGACGGACCACTCCAGGTATGGCATTAGTGTGCTCGACACTATGCTTAAGTCTATGGACGAGTATGTGTTATGTGTAATACTGTAGTACGTAGGTTTTTTCTTGTTCAATAAACATTCACCTGAAGAAAACAGAAAATTTTTAATAAGGCGCCCTCGCGCATCGCAACGAGAGTCGCCCCACAGGGGGCTATGAGCGTTAAGGTCACCAGCGACTATGTATGGCGGAGGAAGTTCATCGATGAAGCTCTGAAATTCTGTTCTGGAAAGCTGATGGGAAGGGGGAATGTAGATGGAGCTAATTGTGACTAATTTACCAAACAACACTGCTCGGACAGCAACTGCCTCAAGGGACGTTCGGAGGCTTAATTGCTGACATGCAACGCCCTTATCGACCATTACGGCCACACCCCCTGACGAGGCGAGAGCGTCGTCGCGGTCTTTGCGGAAAATGACATATTGCCTTAAAAAGTTCGTCTGTGTTAATTTTAGGTGTGTTTCTTGTACACACATCACCTTTGGACTGAATTTGCGGAGGAGTTCTTTAACATCGTCAAGATTACGTAGAAGTCCTCTCACGTTCCATTGTAATACTTGGGTATCCATATTGGAAAAGAAGTTAGTGATGTGTGTACAGAAAGATATAAGTTAGTTCACGAGACCTTTCCAGGCCCCGTAATACGGGATTTTTCTTTTCTCCCGACGCGCTCCATGGAGCTACGCCGTTCCTTCGGCGCCTGGGACGCCGGAGTAGTGATGATTGCATCCATTGCCTCGTCAGAGGCGCTGGCTGCTGCCCGCTCCGCGGGCACACTAGGGGGTTTTTGGGGCCGGTCTGCACGAGCAGTGGCCCTGGGACCGGCAGGCCCGGAGGACTGCTGGCCCTGCGTTGTAGGGGGCGGAACAGCACTGGCTGCTCCTGCCAGGGGGGCTGATGGTGTCACCGCTGTCACACTCTGTGTGACTCGGGCAGCCGCCGCAGGATGTGACGCTGCCCCCCGGCGCGCCACATCGGTGTAGGAAGGACTGGACTGGTTGTGGGCAGAAAAACGCTTGCGCGCCTGTGGAAAGGGAATGTTTAGCTTGACTTTGAGTTGTTATATTTCTTTTTCTTTCTTCCATGACGGGCACGATCGCGAATAGGCGGGGTGGTCTCCGTTACAGTTGGCACAATGGGTTGTGGAAGTGCAGTTATCTGAGGCGTGTTCTTTATAAGCACATTTTGCACAAGTAGCGCGCCCTCGGCAGCTCTGAGACCCATGCCCAAAACGCTGACACTTCAAGCATCGGCGCGGATTGGGTATGTACGGTCGTACACGGAGCTTATAATATCCCGTCTCGATTGAATCTGGAAGGTCACTTGTTCCAAACGTAATAATTAATGCTTTGTGGGAATTTCCTTGTCGTCACGCCTTAACTTAATTCTTTGAACCTTTACTACGTTTTGGTCTTGCCATCCATCCAACAGCTCGCTTTCGCTGAGTTCTAGAAGAACGTCATCCGAGGTGACACCACGTACAGTGTTCATTGAACTGTGAGGGCCCACTGAGACGGGGATGTCACCAAATGCAACAAGTTTAGACAATTTGTTATACTGGGGTTTATCACGCACTTCCAGAAGGAGGTCTCCGCTTCCCATCTTAGTTACCTTGTAACCTGGGCCGATTGCTTCTGTCAGGCATTTTGCTACGACAAATGGAGATATAGTACAGACTGTCTTCGTTTCGTGTTGGCTATGAATGACATGGTACTTGGGAAATATTTCTTTGGGTTTCATGAAAAAGTTGAAAGTGTCATCGGTGCGCCCCCTTTTCAGGGAGCGATCAGGAAGTGGGGGAAAAGGATTTGCCATATAGAATTGCTAAATTCGGCGTCGATGGTAGCCACCCACCACCGAGCCCAACAAGGGGACGCTACAAGGATGGAATGCTTGCAGACGCCAGCCATGCATCGCCGCTATAACCTAATATAAAATACCCAAGGTTGGATAGCTACACCAGGTTAACCCTTCCCGCCCAGAAATTCGGAAGTGAGAAGAAGTGACTAGAAGACAGGACAGATGGAAAAGTGAGAGCGAAAGACAAAAGATTGAAGAGGGGAACAGGAAAAGGCGACTGCCGATTTCCTCCAGGTGGGTCAGTCTGGAGGTGCCGTCTATGTGAAGCAGAGGCCGAAGAGGTGTGTTGCCTCTGCCGGGGGGCCTTAAAGGTCCAAACACCCGGCATCGGCTCAACCTCCAGGATCCCCCTTTCCCCAGACACGGCTAAGCCGCGCACAGCGACACGCGGGAGGGTCCAACCCTCTTGTGCTCGCGTCCGTGGTGTCGCAGCACACCAAACGCCTGCTCACGCAAACGCCCCTGCGGGCGTGACAGCCACTGTAAACGCGTCTGGTCTAGTTCAAAAGTAAATTACGAAGTGACATTCTTTAACGCTAAATTGGACTGACTGTATAAACAATCCCTAGACACCAGTGCCGTAGCCAGAAATTTTGTTCGGGGGGGGGGGGGGGGGGCTGAAGTTGCAGCGCGGCCTCCTCCTTATAGAATTTGTCGAGGGATCAAATACATGAATAATAACTGCATTGCCAATGCCATTGTATATTAGATGCTGCAAACGAATTATTGAACGCTACGCACTGTCAAGTAAAATATGTGTTTTTTCATAAAAGAATGTATTCGTATGTCCTACAAATTCTGGCAGAAATAACTGATATCAATGCGGCCGCGTTTTTTTTTGTCTATTTAATAAGGAAAGAAAATATCACACGGACATTAGAACTATATGAGTTCGAAACCAGCAAAGCAGTGTATACAGCTGATATGAAGAACGTAAAGGCCATCTAATGAATAAGTTGAGGACAAATATTTTGATGAATCTTCGTCATTCAAGAACCTTGTTTACATTTTTGCACATATGCAACGGCCAGGAAAAAACCTCAATGACGCTGTCCCTCGTTGCAATAGATTGCGCAGGAGCAGCTGTTACCGGTCGTGTATTCTAATTACACCGAGATTATACTCGCAACAGTGAGTACAAATAAAAAGTAGGAGAGAGAGAGAGAAGTCGTAAGGGAAATGCAGGGAGGTTAAACATGCTGAGCCAGGTAGGCGACCCTGCACTGGGGAAGAGGTAGAAGGGATTGAAAGAGAAGGAAGAGAGAAGTTCACAGTTCACACGTTGCACATTTAAAGTTAAGCGTTCATCGCTGAGTTTCGTCACAGGCGGTCATACAGGCTTGTGCACTTCAAAAAACACAGCAGCGCCTTTGTAGCCCTGCACATAGCATACGCACGAGGCCACGCGCCCAAGATATTTTCCTCCGTAAAAAACCTCTCGTTTAAGTGCCCCAAGGCCGTCCGAATGGCAATCCTCTCATCTTCGTATCTGTGGCAGTCACATAAAAGTAGTTCTGCAAAATATACATTAGAAATGCGAAGATAGAATGGAATATACAAATGCGAAGATACAACTCGCTAAGGGCAAAAAAGAGTCGCTAGAAACAAAGTTCAATGCTTGTATACACAACACCTCGCAACAAGATATTTAAATGTACGTCTAAGTCTCTAATAAATCTACGTATTTAAGCAAACTTCACTGTATATTATGCGTCAAACAAGACAAATAAACACGTTGCGGAGTCAGAGATAATAAACTTTGCGCACAGAAAGACAGATGATCTAGGCAAGAACAAAACTATGATCGCAGACATCGTGATATGTACTCGGGCCATGCAGCGGTCGCGACAGCACCATACAGGTAAAATAATACAGGAACAATGCAGACATCAGTACGAAAATGTGTAATTTAACTACCTTCACAGCGGCAACAATTATTCTGCACCCAAAATTGAAGGAGGGTTTTGCTTCGTTTCAAAAAAGAAATAAAAGCAGGTAGCTAAAAAGGAAAGAAAAGGACAAACGAAAGCCACAGATGATGCGGCAAGTTATTACCCAATATCCGAGTGTATTTTTGCCAAATGCATCATGGGCCGGGCTTTCAATGAGCAAGGTCGTCAAAATTGGTTATTGATGTCCTCGTAATTTTCGTATTCGCATGATAATTTTGATCATGATGCTAACTGCTAGAATAAACGGCTAAAATTTCTGCGGTTTTAAAAGCTAACGAACAGTCATACGTTTTCATAATTACGAGCTTACGGACCTGAAGGAATAGAGCTTTTTACTTGCATTGATTTTTGCTGCTTCGCTATCTAAAGGACAAACTTCTCTCGGCGGGGAAGTTGAGAGAAGCGGTCAATGACTTCGGACATGTTGATGCCGACGTCTCTGTGGGTGTATAAAGCACCAGTCTAACCATGCGTTCCACAGACATTGTAGAGCGCAAGTAGTTTTTTAGTAAACTCTTGTAAAAAATATTCTCTCTGCGCTGGCAGTGGTCACTGGAAGGGTGACTAGAATCTGGAACAGTTTGTACACATTTACATAGAACCTGCAGTCTCAATGAGAGATGGGCGTCTATTCCGGTGCTAAAACCTAAAACACTCCCTCGAAGTCGTTGGCATCCTTGTTTAGGTACTTTGCACAAACAGTAGGCTGTTCGATTCCAGCAATATACGTCGTTTCGTCAGGAAGTATGGAGAAGCAGCCTGCTTATGCAACTAGGCTTTCCTTGATAATTTCGCCACAAATTTCTCTAATTTGGTTTTGTGCATCTGGGCATTACGAGGCATTACTGGGGCAACTTTCCAAATGGTTCTTCAGATATGTATCTCCACAATCAGCTCGCATGCGAAGAAGCGCTCTGAAAATACCTGTATTTTCAGGGGGGCCTATGCTTGAATCCATAGGGCCACTGTCCCTGTGGCCAACGAGAGTCAGACATTGTAGCCCGCAAAAAGAATTTCATCAATAATAGGCCATTTCCTTTCTCCTGTTTTCTCAAATTTTACTTTGCCTGACCTAGTCCAGCTGATCGATCACATTGGGCACGCGTCCTGAAAATGTTTGGAGAAAATTATCAGCTGCTAGCTCACAGTCACGGTAATATTTAGTATTTTCGTGTGTGTGGAAGATTGCGAGCGCGTGCTTTCATTTATGGAACGGCTTGGACATGAGGGCTCCAGTGCACGCATGTTGGTCCAAGTTTATAACAGCATTAACCCCATAAAGGTCCAGAATTGAAAATCTTTTGAAGCACGCCTTTGGAAATGTTAGTGCACCTTTCGCGTCAAAAGTTTATGAGAACTTTACACCCAGAAAATTTCGGAAATGAAATCCATGCACTCCGTAGATTCCGCGGCCGCTGCGAGATGCCGCAACGCGCCCGCTCGCTATCGAAAAGCCCTTGAAAGTTTGTGCTCGGATGGGGCTCCCTGCGTTACGTGACTCCAGGTGCAAGGGCGTTGCCACGAAATCCAGCCCGAGTTCGCCATGTTCGTGCCGAAATGTCTTTCGAGCGTGAAAAAGACATTGTAGACAGAATGACGAATGATTGAACATAGCTCGCCTGCAAGAACATGTCGCAGCCTATGACACTAGGACACCTGAACAATGGAACATTCTGCACTCAAGAACGAATTATGGTCAACAAATGCTTCTACATACACTTCCGACTTTACTCAATAACCTCGCCTTACGAGAAACAGACCTTCTGTCCTTATGCAGCCTGCACAACTACTTTCAGTCAAACTAATCCTTGTTCTTTAATGAGTTTGTTCATATGCAATACTGTATGACTTCCCCCCCCCCTTTATTTGCTTTAGTTTATGCTGCACTGAATATAGTGCTATGTTATGTTTTTTTCCTATTTTCCTATAATAAGACTTTTTTATGTAATCTATAATGCTCATGTATATATTCAATATTTCCTTGTTAATGCAGACTACTTGTTTTTCTAATTGTTAAAGTGTATTACTACCTGTCTCGTATACACATTTTTTTTATAATTGACACATTCCCATCTGCATACTCGCATGCGGGCGCCCGACGCCCTCTGTTGCCTTTGATGGGTTTTTGGGCTGGTCAAGTTGCCTGCGTGCAACTGTTTATCCAGAACCCCACCATGTCATTCTTTTTATGGGAAGTAAATTATTATTATTATTATTATTATTATTATTATTATTATTATTATTATTATTATTCCCGGCGTCGGTGGTAGTTTTGGTCGGCGGTGCATGCCGGCACGAAAAAATTTCGGGGGGGGGGGGGGGCTGAAGCCCCATCAGCCCCCCCCCCCCCTGGCTACGCGCCTGCTAGACACATATAAGGAAACTATGGTTGCGTGAGAGCCACTGGAAACGCTTATGCATGGTCTAGTTCAAAAGTAAATTACGAAGTAATATTCTTTAACGCTAAATTGCACTGACTGTATAAACAATCTCTAGACACAATAGAGGAACTACGGGTGCGTGAAAGCCACTTCAAACACTTCTGCTCTAGTTGAAAAGTAAATCACGATGTGACATTTTTCAAGGTGCAGTTGGATTGACTGCATAAACAATCCATAGACACATATAGAGAAACTATGGTTGCGTGAGAGCCACTAGAAACATTCTGGTCTAGTTGAAAAGTAAATTACGAAGTGACATTCTTCAACGCTAAATTGGACTGACTGTATAAACAATCCCTAGACACAATAGAGAAACTACGGGTGCGTGACAGCCACTAGAAACGCTTGTGGTATTGTTCAAAAGTAAATAACCAAGTGAAATTGTTCAATGGGCAATTCGACTGCGTGCATAAACAATCCCTAGACACATATAGAGAAACTATGGGTGCGTGAGAGCCACTAGAAGCGCTGCTGGTGTAGTTCAAAAGTAAATTACGAAGCGGAATTCTTCAAAGTGCAATTGGAGTGACTGCGTGAACCATCCCTAGACACATATAGAGAAACTACGGTTGCGTGACAGCCACTGGAAACGCTTCTGGTCTAGTTCAAAAGTAAATTGCGAAGTGACATTCTTTAACGCTAAATTGTACTGACTGTATAAACAATCCCTAGACACAATAGAGAAACTACTTGTGCGTGACAGCCGCTAGAAACGCTTCTGGTATTGTTCAAAAGTAAATAACGAAGTGAAATTGTTCAACGGGCAATTCGACTGCATGCATAAACAATCCCTAGACACATATAGAGAAACTACGGGTGCGTGAGAGCCACTAGAACCGCTTCTGGTCTAGTTCAAAAGTAAATTACGAAGTGACATTCTTCAACGCTAAATTGGACTGACTGTATAAACAATCCCTAGACTTAATAGAGAAACTACGGGTGCGTGACAGCCACTAGAAACGCTTCTGGTATTGTTCAAAAGTAAATAACCAAGTGAAATTGTTCAACGGGCAATTCGACTGCGTGAACCATCCCTAGACACATATAGAGAAACTACAGTTGCGTGACAGCCACTGGAAACGCTTCTGGTCTAGTTCAAAAGTAAATTACGAAGTGATATTCTTTAACGCGAAATTGGACTGACTGTATAAACAATCCCTAGACACAATAGAGAAACTATGGGTGCGTGACATCCGCTAGAAACGCTTCTTGTATTGTTCAAAAGTAAATAACGAAGAAAAATTGTTCAACGGGCAATTCGAAGGCATGCATAAACAATCCCTAGACACACATAGAGAAAATACGGGTGCGTGAGAGCCATTAGAAGCGCTTCTGTTCTAGTTCAAAAGTAGATTACGAAGTGAAATTCTTCAACGCGCAATTGGAGTGACTGCGTGAACCATCCCTAGACACATATAGAGCAATTACGGGTGCGTGAGAGCCACTAGAAGCGCTTCTGGTCTAGTTCAAAAATAAATTACCAAGTGAAATTCTTCAACGCCCAATTGCACTGGTTGCACAAACAATCCCTAGACACATATAGAGAAACTACAATTGCGTGAGAGCCACTAGAAACGCTTCTGGTCTAGTTCAAAGTAAATTACGAAGTGACATTCTTCAACACGAAATTGGACTGGATGCATTAACACTCCCTAGACAGATATAGAGAATCTACGCTTGCGTGAGAGCCACAAGAAACGCTTCTTGTCTAGTTCAAAAGTAAATTACGAAGTGAAATTCTTTAACGCTAAATTGGACTGACTGAATAAACAATCCCTAGACACAATAGAGGAACTATGTGTGCACGACAGCCTCAAGAAATGTTTCTGGTCTAGTTCAAAAGTAAATCACGATGTGACATTCTTCAACGCGCAATTGGACTGGATGCATAAACAATGCCTAGACACATATAGAGAAACTACGGTTGCGTTAGACCCACTACAAACATTCTGGTATTGTTCAAAAGTAAATGACGAAGTGAAATTCTTCAACGCGCAATTTGACTGGATGCAACAACAATCCCTAGACACATATAGAGAAACTACGGGCGCGTGAGAGCCACTAGAAGCGCTTCTGGTCTAGTTCAAAAGTAAATTACGAAGTGAAATTCTTCAACGCGCAATTGGACTGGATGCATAAACAATCCCTAGACACATATAGAGAAACTACGGTTGCGTGAGAGCCACTGGAAACGCTTCTGGTCTAGTTCAAAAGTAAGTTACGACGTGACCTTCTTCAACGCGCAGTTGGAATGACTGCATAAACAATCCATAGACACATATAGAGTAACTACGGTTGCGTGACAGCCACTGGAAACGCTTCTGGTCTAGTTCAAAAGTAAATTACTAAGTGACATTCTTTAACGCTAAATTGGACTGACCGTATAAACAATCCCTAGACACAATAGAGAAACTACTTGTGCGTGACAGCCGCTAGAAACGCTTCTGGTATTGTTCAAAAGTAATTAACGAAGTGAAATTGTTCAACGGGCAATTTGACTGGATGCAACAACAATCCCTAGACACATATAGAGAAACTACGGGCGCGTGAGAGCCACTAGAAGCGCTTCTGGTCTAGTTCAAAAGTAAATTACGAAGTGAAATTCTTCAACGCGCAATTGGACTGGATGCATAAACAATCCCTAGACACATATAGACAAACTACGGGTGCGTGAGAGCCACCAGAAGCGCTTCTGGTCTAGTTCAAAAGTAAACTACGAAGTGAAATTCTTCAACGCACAATTTGACTGGATGCATCAACAATCCCTAGACACATTGAGAAACTATGGTTGCGTGAGAGCCACTAGAAGCATTCTGGTCTAGTTGAAAAATAAATTTACGAAGTGACATTCTTCAACGCTAAATTGGACTGACTGTATAAACAATCCCTACACACAATAGAGAAACTACAATTGCGTGAGAGCCACTAGAAACGCTTCTGGTCTAGTGCAAAAGTAAATTACGAAGTGGAATTCATCAACGCGCAATTGGAGTGACTGCGTGAACCATCCCTAGACACATATAGAGAAACTACGGTTGCGTGACAGCCACTGGAAACGCTTCGGGTCTAGTTCAAAAGTAAATTACGAAGTGACATTCTTCAGCGCGAAATTGGACTGACTGTATAAACAATCCCTAGAAACAATAGAGAAAATATGGGTGCGTGACAGCCGCTAGAAACGCTTCTTGTATTGTTCAAAAGTAAATAACGAAGTGAAATTGTTCAACGGGCAATTCGAATGCATGCCTAAACAATCCCTAGACACATATAGAGAAACTACGGGTGCGTGAGAGCCGCTAGGAATGCTTCTGGTATTGTTCAAAAGTAAATAACGAAGTGAAATTGTTCAACGGGCAATTCGACTGCATGCCTAAACAATCCCGAGACACATATAGAGAAACTACGGGTGCGTGAGAGCCATTAGAAGCGCTTCTGGTCTATTTCAAAAGTAAATTACGAAGTGAAATTCTTCAACGCGCAATTGGACTGGATGCACAAACAATCCCTAGACACATATAGAGAAACTACAATTGTGTGCGAGCCACTAGAAACGCTTCTGGTCTAGTTCAAAAGTAAATTACGAAGTGGAATTCTTCAACGCGCAATGGGAGTGACTGCGTGAACCATCCCTAGACACATATAGAGAAACTACGGTTGCGTGACAGCCACTGGAAACGCTTCTGGTCTAGTTCAAAAGTAAATTACGAAGTGACATTCTTTAACGCTAAATTGGACTGACTGTATAAACAATCCCTAGACACAATAGAGAAACTACGGGTGCGTGACAGCCTTGGAAACGCTTCTGGTCTAGTTCAAAAGTAAATTACGAAGTGACATTCTTCAGCGCGAAATTGGACTGACTGTATAAACAATCCCTAGACACAATAGAGAAACTAGTTGTGCGTGACAGCCGCTAGAAACGCTTCTGGTATTGTTCAAAAGTAAATAACGATGTGAAATTGTTAGACGGGCAATTAGACTGCATGCATAAACAATCCATAGACACATATAGAGAAACTACGGGTGCGTGAGAGCCACTAGAAACGCTTGCGGTATTCTTCAAAAGTAAATTACGAAGTGAAATTGTTCAACAGGCAATTGGACTGCATGCAGAAACAATCCCCAGACACATATAGACAAACTACGGGTGCGTGAGAGCCAC
The DNA here is from genome assembly GCF_013339745.2 of Dermacentor silvarum. NCBI lineage: Eukaryota > Metazoa > Arthropoda > Arachnida > Ixodida > Ixodidae > Dermacentor > Dermacentor silvarum. The sequence continues at coordinate 1,914,098 of NC_051158.1, forward strand.
CAGAAGCGCTTCTGGTCTAGTTCAAAAGTAAATTACGAAGTGAAATTCTTCAACGCACAAGTTGACTGGATGCATCAACAATCCCTAGACACATTGAGAAACTAAGGTTGCGTGAGAGTCACTGGAAACGCTTCTGGTCTCGTTCAAAAGTAAATTATGAAGTGACATTTTAACGCTAAATTGGACTGACTGTATAAACAATCTCTAGACACAATAGAGGAACTACGGATGCGTGAAAGCCCCTTCAAACACTTCTGCTCTAGGTCACAAGTAAATCACGATGTGACATTCTTCAATGCGAAATAGGACTGACTGTATAAACAATCCCTAGACACAATAGAGAAACAACGGGTGTGTGACAGCCACTAGAAGCACTTCTGGTCTAGTTCAAAAGTAAATTACGAAGCTACATTTTTCAACGTGCAGTTGGATTGACTACATGAACAATCCATAGACACATATAGAGAAACTATGGTTGCGTGAGAGAAACTAGGAACATTCTGGGCTAGTTGAAAAGTAAATTACGAAGTGACATTCTTCAACGCTCAATTGGACGGACTATATAAACAATCCCTAGACACAATAGAGAAACTACGGGTGCGTGACAGCCACTAGAAACGCTTGTGGTATTGTTCAAAAGTAAATTACGAAGTGAAATTGTTCAACGGGCAATTGGACTGCATGCGTAAACAATCCCTAGACACATATAGAGAAACTACGGTTTGCGTGAGAGCCACTAGAAACGCTTCTGGTCTAGTTCAAATGTAAATTACGAAGCGGAAATCTTCTACGTGCAATTGGAGTGACTGCGTGGACCATCCCTAGAGACATATAGAGAAACTAAGGTTGCGTGAGAGCCACTGGAAACGCTTCTGGTCTAGTTCAAACGTAAATTACGAAGTGACATTCTTCAACGCGAAATTGGACTGACTGTATAAACAATCCATAGACACAATAGAGAAACAACGGATGTGTGAGAGCCACTAGAAGCACTTCTGGTCTAGTTCAAAAGTAAATAACGAAGTGACATTCCTTAACGCTAAATTGAACTGACTGTATAAACAATCTCTAGACACAATAGAGGAACTACGGGTGCGTAAAAGCCACTTCAAACACTTCTGCTCTATTTCAAAAGTAAATCACGATGTGACATTTTTCAACGTGCACTTGGATTGACTGCATGAATAATCCATAGACACATATAGAGAAACTATGGTTGCGTGAGAGCCACTAGAAGCATTCTGGTCTAGTTGAAAAATAAATTTACGAAGTGACATTCTTCAACGCTAAATTGGACTGACTGTATAAACAATCCCTACACACAATAGAGAAACTAAAATTGCGTGAGAGCCACTAGAAACGCTTCTGGTCTAGTGCAAAAGTAAATTACGAAGTGGAATTCATCAACGCGCAATTGGATGATGATGATGATATTTGGTGTTTTGTGGCGCAAGGGCCAAGTGTGGCCAAAGAGCGCCAAGACAATGAATGGTATGTTTGCCATGATCAGTGAGTTCCGATGACAGGATGCAATGTGGCTGTAAAGGGGCCTAAGAACAAATCGCGGTATAGAAGCGTAAAAACATATATCGAATAGAATTATGGCAGTGACGTGTGGAATGATCTATGGGTAGTGAACGGATGAGAAATGGTCATGGTGCTTAGAGTATTAAGAATATAAAAGTAGCACGACGCCTACAGGAAGCCTTTGTAGACAAAGACCAGGAGGCACGTGCTTTCTTAAAAAAAAAAAATACCGCAGCAGCGGCCTCTCCAGAGAGGCCGTGCTACAAGTCACCTGCATATATAACACGAAAGTTAGGTATATCCTTTAAAAACGCGATAACGGATTGGTATTTAAAAAGAGGTTCATTGCCCAAAAACATACATGGATGTTATGGTAGGTTCTGCCGTAATGATAATGAAAAATGTATTTTCCTCTGAGGCTCCAGTTCAGGGCATTGCAGGAGGACGTGAAGTACACTGAGTGGCTCGCCACATTCATTACAGACAGGCGGATCGCCACCGGACAATAAGTATGCGTGTGTACTGTATGTGTGTCCTATTCTGAGTCTGCAAAGTGTAACTTGTGTGCGGCGTGTCTTCGATTCTGGTGGCCAATGAGCGAGATGAGGCTTGATAGTGTGTAATTTGTTGCTCGTTTCTCTGTCCCACAGACGTTGCCAGTAGGCCCTGACCTTTTTCTTGAGAAAGGGTTTTAGGTCCATTACAGGGACAGCTATGGGTGAAGTGGCAGCGTCTGTTTGAACGGATGTGGCTAGCTTGTCGGCCAACTCATTCCCTTCGATCTCGCGGTGCCCTGGCACCCAGCAGAGCACAATTTGCTGCTTCGATATATACGCGGTGCAAATGGTGGAATAAAGAGCTACAATTACGGGGTTTCTGTGCCTTAGAGTTTTTAAACATTTCAATACGCTCAAAGAGTCAGTATAAATGACTGCCTTGGGTATGTCTAACTGTTTGATGTGTTTAACCGCCGCCAGGATGGCGTAGGCCTCCGCTGTAAAGATGGTTGTATTTGGGTGTAGAGCTCCCGCAGCCGAAAAGGATGGACCGACCGCCGCGTAAGACACGCCAGCGAGCGACTTTGAAGCGTCAGTAAAATATTCTGGACAAGAGTACTTGTGCTGCAATTCGAGGAAGTGCATACGGATATGTACGACCGGCGCATGCTTTGTGACCTCAATGAAGGACAGATCACAGTCAATCAGCTGCCACTGCCATGGCGGCAGCTGTACAGGAGGGGGCATGACATTGTGCTCGTGGAGCGACACATTCATTTCTTCGGCAAGACTTCTTACTCGCAGTGCGTAAGGCCTTCTCACGGAGGGGCGGTTCTGAAAGGTTTGGGCACTGGACAGATCATTTATGGTTGTGTAGGTAGGGTGCGTATTGTTTGAGTTCACTTTTAGGAAATATGCAAAGGATAAGTACGTTCTCTGCAGATGGAGCGACCATTCATTTGATTCAGCGTAGAGGCTTTCTACGGGGCTTGTTCTGAACGCACCTGTAGAAAGGCGGATACCCAGATGGTGGACAGGGTCCATCATCTTCAAGGCGCTCAGCGTCGCAGAGTGATATATAATGGAACCGTAGTCTATACGGGATCGGATGAGGCTCTTATAGAGATTCAATAGACATTGTGTGTCACTACCCCACGCAGTGCGAGACAACACTTTCAGGATGTTCATTGTTTTCATGCACTTGTTTCTTAGGTACTTTAGATGTGGGATAAATGTTAGCTTCGCGTCTAGAATTACGCCCAAGAATTTGTGTTCTGTTTTTACAGGTAGACCCTCACCCTGCATCTCGATGTTGGGATCAGGGTGCAGACCTCTTTTTCTGGAAAAGAGGACGCATGTGGACTTTTGTGGGTTAAGCCTAAACCCATTCTCGTCTGCCCACTTAGACAGCTTGTTCAGACCAAGTTGAACTTGTCGCTCACAGATTGCAAGGTTACATGAGGTGAACCCTATCTGTACATCGTCGACATATACTGAATAAAATATGTTGCGTGGGATGTACAGACGCAGAGAGTTCATTTTTATGATAAAAATGGTGCAACTGAGCACACCACCCTGTGGTACTCCAGTTTCCTGCACATATGGTACTGATAAGGCATTACCCACACGGACACGGAATCTGCGGTTGGACAGGTAACTTTCAATGATATTCAGCATATTTCCACGTATTCCAAAGTGTGCGAGGTCTCTCAGTATTCCGAACCGCCACGTGGTGTCGTATGCTTTTTCCATATCGAGGAAAACAGACAGGAAGAATTGCTTGTTGACAAAAGCCTCACGAATCTGAGCCTCTATGCGTATCAGATGGTCAGTGGTGGATCGGCCATCACGAAACCCACATTGGTATGGGTCAAGCAGCTTATTTGATTCTAGGAAATGTATCAGACGGCGGTTTATCATCTTTTCGAAGACTTTGCAGATGCAGCTTGTTAGAGCTATGGGCCGATAGCTGGATACGGACGATGGGTCCTTGCCCTGCTTTAGGATAGGGATCACTATGGCCTCTTTCCAGGCAGAAGGGATCTCGCCGGAGGTCCACATAGAGTTATAGAGACAAAGAAGGGTTTTCTTCGTTTCACTGGACAGGTTTTTCAACATTTCGTATAGTATGCGGTCAGAACCTGGGGTAGATTGTTTGCAACAGGTGAGTGATGCATGCAGCTCTGCAAGAGAGAAAGGCAAGTTATATTGCTCGTTACCGGTGCTCTTTCGGTCTAGTTTTTGTTTTTCTATTGCTGTTTTGTATTTTATAAATGCTGGAGAATAGTGTGATGAACTGGACACATGTTCAAAATGTGCACCCAGATGGTTCGCTTGGTCCTCCAGGCTGTCTCCCTGCGTGTGTACCAGGGGAGGCGGATTTGTTTGTCGCCCTCTTACTCTATTGACCCTGTTCCAAACCTTGGCCTCATCCGTGTACGAATTGATGCTTGATAAGAATTTTTGCCAGCTGTCTCTTCTGGCTTGTCTGCGCGTTCTCCTACCTTGGGATTTTGTTTTCTTGAAATTGATGAGGTTTTCAGTGGTAGGAAAATCGCGAAGCTGCCTCCATGCTTTGTTCTGCTCCCTACGTGCGTTCCGGCATTGTTCATTCCACCACGGGACACGGCGTTTGCTAGAAAGTCCACTTGTTTGTGGAATACATTTAACAGCTGCATCAATTATGAAATTAGTGAAATATTCGACGGCACGGTCAATTCCGAGTGATGAAATGTCTGCCCACGAGAGCGTACTGGTAAGTGTTTGGAATTTCTCCCAGTCCGCTGCATCGGCCTTCCACCGGGGAGCGTGTGGTGGAGATTCGTATTGTCTTGGTGTTCTCAGCAGTATGGGGAAATGGTCGCTCCCATAAGGGTTTTTTTATAACTTCCCATTCAAGTTCAGGAAATATAGATGGAGAAGCTATGCTGAGATCTATAGAAGAAAAAGTTTTGTTTGCAAGACAATAATATGTAGGTTCTTTTTTGTTCAGCAGACACGTACCGGATGAGAAAAGAAAATCTTGAATTAGACGGCCTCGCGCATCGATGCGAGCGTCGCCCCACAGATTGTTGTGTGCATTGAGATCGCCCAGAACAAGATAGGGCTCTGGCAATTCGTCTATCAAGGACTGAAATTCGTGTTTGTGTAAGCGGTAATGTGGGGGTATGTAAAGCGAGCAAATTGTGACGAGTTTGTTTAGGAGAACGAGTCGGACTGCCACTGCTTCAAGTGGCGTTTGCAGCTTCAAACGTTGACACGCTATGCTTTTGTGAATTATAACGGCAACACCGCCTGAGGATGCACGAGCATCATCGCGGTCTTAACGAAACGTAATATACTGTCGGAGAAAGTTCGCATGTTCCGATTTTAAGTGAGTTTCCTGTACACACAGCACTTTTGGATTATGTTCGTGGAGAAGTTCTTGTACATCATCGAGGTTCCTAAGAAGGCCTCTGATGTTCCATTGTATGATTTGTGTATCCATACTGAATGTAAATGGGTGCTGTGTGTACTAAAAAAGGAAGTGTTGCCTTAGATTACAGAGCCCTTTCCAGGCCCTGTAACGCGGGATTTGTCCTTTCTGAAGCGGTCGAGCGAACCTCGCCGCTCCTTAGGCGCTTGGTGCGCCGTCAGGATGGGTGTGGTGTCCATTGCCTCTTGTGAGGCGCCGGACACGCGCTCTTGCGAGCGAGAAGTTTCACGAGAAAGTCTCGCCGCGAAGGACGAGACATTTGCGCCCATCATCCCGGAGGTCGATGGGGTTGCCTTTGGGCCTGAGCTGCGCCGGCTGTTGCCAGCGCCAGCAGGGGCCCGTGAGGGTGTGGCAGCCTTGACTGCACCCACCGTGGGAGCTGCTGGCGGGCCTGCAGGTTCGTTACGCGTAGCGCAGGCTGCTACCGAGGGCTGTTGTGGTGCCGGCAACCCTAGGGTAACCGGGCCTGTTTGCTGGTTGGGTGGAGTAGACTTCGCTACTTCCACCCTAGGGGCAGGAGCCACAAGCGACAGCTCGCTGCGCGCGGGCTGGGCAGGTGGCAATAGCCGCTGCGACGCTGCCCCTTGACGCGCCGCATCAGCGTAAGTGGTCGTGTGGAATGGTGAGCACCTTTTGCGTGCTTCCTTAAACGATATGTTTTCACGGACTTTGAGAGTGATAATTTCTTTTTCTTTCTTCCAGTTCGGACAAGACCGGGAGTAAGCTGGATGCTCACCATCACAGTTTACACAGTGAGGTGTCGCTTCACAGTTGTCTGAGGCATGACCTTGGGTTCCACATTTCGCACATGTCAATCTGCCACGGCAGCTCTGCGAGCCGTGGCCAAATATTTGACATTGGAAGCATCTTCTGGGATTAGGAATGTATGGCCTGACAGCTATCTTCGTATATCCGGTTTCTATGGTTTGTGGCAGATCGCAAGTGGCGATCTGCCACAGTGTCAAGTCAGGATGAGCTGTTTGTGGGAATTTCTTTATTGTCTCTTCTGATAACGATGCGCTGTACGTTTGTTACGTTTTGTTCTTTCCAGCCTTCCAATAGTTCGGTTTCGAACAAGTCGATGAGATCTGCATCAGACACTACTCCACGTGCTGTGTTCATAGACCGATGCGGTGAAACGGTAACAGGTATGTCGCCAAATGCCACAAGCTTGTTTATTTTACTGTGCTGTTCTTTATCACGGATCTCAAGGAGGAGGTCCCCGCTCGCCATTTTGGTAACCTTATAACCAGGGCCAAGGGCTTCAGTCAGGCCTTTTGCGACTAGAAAAGGTGATACGGTTCTAGCTGGTTTTTCTGTTTTTTCGCTGTGAACAACTTGGAAACGGGGAAAGATTTCTCTCGGTTTGAATAGGCTCATTAGTTCTTCGGTGCGTCCCCTCTTGTGAGGGTGACGATCAAGTAAACGGGGAAATGCAGGCGTTCCCATATTATTTTCGTTTATTTCGGCGGCAATGGCGGCCACCCACCACGGAGCCCAACTAGGGGACGCTGCAGCACTTAACGTGTAAGGCTGCAGACGCCAGCCGTGCATTGCTGCTATAACCCAATATAAAATACCCAAGGGAGGGCACATACACAGGGTTAACCCAAGCCACCTATGAAAATGTAGAAGTAACAGAAGAGAGGAGATGATAGGATAGTAAAAGAAAGGAGACAGGAAAGCAAAAGTTTGGAGAGGGGGATAGGAAAAGGCGACCACCGATTTCCCCCGGGTGGGTCAGTCCGGGGGTGCCGTCTACGTGAAGCCGAGGCCAAAGGGGTGTGTTGCCTCTGCCGAGGGGCCTTAAAGGTCCAAACACTCAGCGTCGGCTCAACCCCCAGGATCCCCTTTTCCCCGGACACGGCTAAGCCGCGCACGGTTAGACGCGGGAGGGTCCAACCCTCGTGTGCTCGGGTCCGTGGTGTCGCAACAAACGCGCAATTGGAGTGACTGCGTGAACCATCCCTAGACACATATAGAGAAACTACGGTTGCGTGACAGCCACTGGAAACGCTTCGGGTCTAGTTCAAAAGTAAATTAGGAAGTGACATTCTTCAGCGCGAAATTGGACTGACTCTATAAACAATCCCTAGACACAATAGAGAAAATATGGGTGCGTGACAGCCGCTAGAAACGCTTCTTGTATTGTTCAAAAGTAAATAACGAAGTGAAATTGTTCAACGGGCAATTCGAATGCATGCCTAAACAATCCCTAGACACATATAGAGAAACTACGGGTGCGTGAGAGCCACTAGAAGCGCTTCTGGTCTGGTTCAAAAGTAAATTACGAAGTGAAATTTCTTCAAAGCGCAATTGGACTGGATGCATAAACAATCCCTAGACACATATAGAGAAACTACGGTTGCGTGAGAGACACTGGAAATGCTTCTGGTCTAGTTCAAAAGCAAATTACGACGTGACCTTCTTCAACGCGCAATTGGACTGGATGCATAAACAATCCCTAGACACATATAGAGAAACTACAATTGTCTGCGAGCCACTAGAAACGCTTCTGGTCTAGTTCAAAAGTAAATTACGACGTGGAATTCTTCAACGCGCAATGGGAGTGACTGCGTGAACCATCCCTAGACACATATAGAGAAACTACGGTTGCATGACAGCCACTGGAAACGCTTCTGGTCTAGTTCAAAAGTAAATTACGACGTGACCTTCTTCAACGCGCAATTGGACTGACTGTATAAACAATCCCTACACACAATAGAGAAACTACAATTGCGTGAGAGCCACTAGAAACGCTTCTGGTCTAGTGCAAAAGTAAATTACGAAGTGGAATTCATCAACGCGCAATTGGAGTGACTGCGTGAACCATCCCTAGACACATATAGAGAAACTACGGTTGCGTGACAGCCACTGGAAACGCTTCGGGTCTAGTTCAAAAGTAAATTACGAAGTGACATTCTTCAGCGCGAAATTGGACTGACTGTATAAACAATCCCTAGACACAATAGAGAAAATATGGGTGCGTGACAGCCGCTAGAAACGCTTCTTGTATTGTTCAAAAGTAAATAACGAAGTGAAATTGTTCAACGGGCAATTCGAATGCATGCCTAAACAATCCCTAGACACATATAGAGAAACTACGGGTGCGTGAGAGCCACTAGAAGCGCTTCTGGTCTGGTTCAAAAGTAAATTACGAAGTGAAATTTCTTCAACGCGCAATTGGACTGGATGCATAAACAATCCCTAGACACATATAGAGAAACTACGGTTGCGTGAGAGCCACTGGAAATGCTTCTGGTCTAGTTCAAAAGCAAATTACGACGTGACCTTCTTCAACGCGCAATTGGACTGGATGCATAAACAATCCCTAGACACATATAGAGAAACTACAATTGTCTGCGAGCCACTAGAAACGCTTCTGGTCTAGTTCAAAAGTAAATTACGACGTGGAATTCTTCAACGCGCAATGGGAGTGACTGCGTGAACCATCCCTAGACACATATAGAGAAACTACGGTTGCATGACAGCCACTGGAAACGCTTCTGGTCTAGTTCAAAAGTAAATTACGAAGTGACATTCTTTAACGCTAAATTGGACTGACTGTATAAACAATCTCTAGACACAATAGAGGAACTACGGGTGCGTAAAAGCCACTTCAAACACTTCTGCTCTAGTTCAAAAGTAAATCACGATGTGACATTTTTCAACGTGCATTTGGATTGACTGCATAAATATTCCATAGACACATATAGAGAAACTATGGTTGCGTGAGAGCCACTAGAAGCATTCTGGTCTAGTTGAAAAATAAATTACGAAGTGACATTCTTCAACGCTAAATTGGACTGACTGTATAAACAATCCCTAGACACAACAGAGAAACTACTTGTGCGTGACAGCCGCTAGGAACCCTTCTGGTATTGTTCAAAAGTAAATAACGAAGCGAAATTGTTCAACGGGCAATTCGACTGCATGCCTAAACAATCCTTAGACACAATGGAGAAACTACGGGTGCGTGACAGCCGCTAGGAATGCTTCTGGTATTGTTCAAAAGTAAATAACGAAGTGAAATTGTTCAACGGGCAATTCGACTGCATGCCTAAACAATCCCTAGACACATATAGAGAAACTACGGGTGCGTGAGAGCCATTAGAAGCGCTTCTGGTCTATTTCAAAAGTAAATTACGAAGTGAAATTCTTCAACGCGCAATTGGACTGGATGCACAAACAATCTTTAGACACATATAGAGAAACTACAATTGTGTGCGAGCCACTAGAAACGCTTCTGGTCTAGTTCAAAAGTAAATTACGAAGTGGAATTCTTCAACGCGCAATGGGAGTGACTGCGTGAACCATCCCTAGACACATATAGAGAAACTACGGTTGCGTGAGAGCCACTGGAAACGCTTCTGGTCTAGTTCAAAAGTAAATTACGACGTGACCTTCTTCAACGCGCAATTGGAATGACTGCATAAATAATCCATAGACACATATAGAGAAACTACGGTTGCGTGACAGCCACTGGAAACGTTTCTGGTCTAGTTCAAAAGTAAATTACTAAATGACATTCTTTAACGCTAAATTGGACTGACCGTATAAACAATCCCTAGACACAATAGAGAAACTACTTGTGCGTGACAGCCGCTATAAACGCTTCTGGTATTGTTCAAAAGTAAATAACGAAGTGAAATTGTTCAACGGGCAATTCGACTGCATTAATAAACAATCCATAGACACATATAGAGAAACTACTGGTGCGTGAGAGCCACTAGAAACGCTTGCGGTATTCTTCAAAAGTAAATTACGAAGTGAAATTGTTCAACGGGCAATTGGACTGCATGCAGAAACAATCCCCAGACACATATAGAGAAACTACGGGTGCGTGAGAGCCACCAGAAGCGTTTCTGGTCTAGTTCAAAAGTAAATTACGAAGTGAAATTCTTCAACGCGCAATTTGACTGGATGCATCAACAATCCCTAGACACATTGAGAAACTAAGGTTGCGTGAGAGTCACTGGAAACGCTTATGGTCTAGTTCAAAAGTAAATTATGAAGTGACATTTTTAACGCTAAATTGGACTCACAGTATAAACAATCTCTAGACACAATAGAGGAACTACGGGTGCGTGAAAGCCCCTTGAAACACTTCTGCTCTAGTTCACAAGTAAATCACGATGTGACATTCTTCAACACGCAATTGGACTGACTGCATAAACAATGCTTAGACACATATAGAGAAACTACGGTTTGCGTGAGAGCCACTAGAAACGCTTCTGGTCTAGTTCAAAATTAAATTACGAAGTGGAATTCTTCAACGCGCAATTGGAGTGACTGCGTGAACGATCCCTAGACACATGGAGAAACTATGGTTGCGTGAGAGTCACTGGAAACGCTTCTCGTCTAGTTCAAAAGTAAATTACGAAGTGACATTCTTCAATGCGAAATTGGACTGACTGTATAAACAATCCCTAGACACAATAGAGAAACTACGGGTGTGTGACAGCCACTAGAAACGCTTGTGGTATTGTTCAAAAGTAAATTACGAAGTGAAATTGTTCAACGGGCAATTGGAGTGACTGCATGAACCATCCCTAGACACATATAGAGAAACTACGGTTGCGTGACAGCCACTGGAGACGCTTCTGGTCTATTTGAAAAGTAAATTACGAAGTGACATTCTTTAACGCTAAATTGGACTGACTGTATAAACAATCCTTAGACACAATAGAGGAACTACGGGTGCGTGAGAGCCACTACAAACATTCTGGTATTGTTCAAAAGTAAATTACGAAGTGAAATTCTTCAACACGCAATTTGACTGGATGCATCAACAATGCCTAGACACATATAGAGAAACTACGGGTGCGTGAGAGTCACTAGAAGCGCTTCTGGGCTAGTTCAAAAGAAAATTACGAAGTGACATTCTTTAACGCTAAATTGGACTGACCGTATAAACAATCCCTAGACACAATAGAGAAACTACTTGTGCGTGACAGCTGCTAGAAACGCTTCTGGTATTGTTCAAAAGTAAATAACGAAGTGAAATTGTTCAACGGGCAATTCGACTGCATGCATAAACAATCCCTAGACACATATAGAGCAACTACGGGTGCGTGAGAGCCACTAGAAGCGCTTCTGGTCTAGTTCAAAAGTAAATTACGAAGTGAAAAGTCGTTGGAAGTGGTCAAGTTGGTATCAATAGGTGGATTCAAAAGCTGCACATACGCAGTACCACATACCCAGTGAACCAAGCTGGCGTCAACGAGGTTCATTGAAGTGTGACATATGCGCTGTTGGACATACCCGGTGACCCATGGTGTCAAAGTTCATTCACGCACGACACATACCCTACCGCATATCATTGGAAGTGGTCAAGTTGGTATCAATTGGTACATTGAAAAGTGGCACATACACAGTGCTACATACACAGTGACTCAAGATTGCATCAAAGAGGCTCATTGAAGTGCGGCATAAGCGCTGTTGCTCATGCCGAGTGACCCAAGTTGATGTCAAAGTTGATTCAGGTTCGACAAGTACCCTGCTGCATCTCGTTGGAAGTGGTCAAGTTCGTATCAATAGGTAGATTTAAAAGCGGCACATACACAGTCCTTGCAATAACTTGCAATAACACTCCACATTGTATCAACTGTGATGGTGAGCACGCCGCATACTCACGGTCGTGCCCGTCATGGAAGAAAGAGAAAGAAATTGTGACTATTAAAGTCAAAGAAAATATCACATTCAAGGAGGCACGTAGGCGGGTATCATACCTGCCCAAAAGCACCTTTGCCGATGTGGCGCGTCAGGGGGCAGCGACACACCGGCTTCCGGCGCCTGCCCGGCCCGCAAGCAGCGAGCCCGCAGTGACGCCATCCGCCCCCTCGGCGGCTGCAGCTAGCGCTGCTCCGCCAACTCACAAGAAGGGGCCATCGACCTCTGGGCTGGTGGCCTCCAAGGCCTCGTCCCTCGAGGCGAGGCCTTCCCGTCAAACCAACCGCTCGCAAGAGCGCGTGTCCAGCGCCTCGCAAGAGGCGATGGACACAACAACTGGCCAGACGGCGCCGTCAGCGCCTAAGGAGCCGCGAGAATCTCGTGATCGCTCCAAAAAAGAAAAAGCCCGCATCACAGGGCCCGACAAGGGCTCTGTAGCTTAAGTTAGTCTCCTTTACACACAGCACAAAAAACACTTTCAACATGAATACACAAATTATACAGTGGAACGTCAGAGGACTCCTACACAACCTCGATGACGTCAAAGAAATCCTACACAAGTTTAATCCGAAGGTGCTGTGTGTTCAGGAGACACACCTTAAACCTACACAATACAACTTTCTCCGGCAATACGCCATCTTTCGCAAAGACCGCGATGACACCTCCGTGTCATCCGGCGGTGTTGCTATCGTAGTTGACAGAGGTGTTGCCTGTCGAGAACTGAAACTTCGTACGCCCCTAGAGGCAGTTGCTGTCCGAGGGGTATTGTTTGACAGGCTAGTCACTGTTAGCTCTATATACATCCCTCCTAATTATCATCTTAATAAAACTGAATTTCAGAACTACATAGATGAACTTCCGGCACCATATATAGTTGTCGGAGATTTAAATGCACATGAGACATTGTGGGGAGACTCTCGTTGCGATGCGAGAGGACGCCTAATTGAAAACTTTCTATTTTCTTCAGGAGCATGTTTACTTAATAAGAAAGAGCCAACTTACTACAGCATGGCGCACAACACATACTCCTCCATAGATTTAAGTATCGTGTCGAGTACACTGATTCCGTACCTGGAGTGGTCCGTTCTGAAGAACCCTTTTGGGAGCGACCACTTCCCAATCATGTTAAAACTGACAAAACAAGATCTATGTTCCCCACACATTCCCCGATGGAAGGTTGACTCGGCTAACTGGGAACGTTTCCACGAACAAACTTATTTAAGCAGGGATGACATTGCCTTTTTAAATATAGATGATGCTGTAGCATATATAACGGGCTTTATAATTGAGACTGCCACAACATGCATCCGTCAAACTAACGGACTGGCTAATAAACGTCGTATCCCGTGGTGGAACGAAGAATGCAAGGAAGCACGGAAAAATCAAAACAAAGCTTGGGGACGACTTCGCGACTCTCCAACCGCCGAAAACTTGATTAATTTCAAACAAATAAAGTCCCAGGCTAGAAGAACACGTCGACGTGCTAAAAGGAAGAGTTGGGAGAAGTACATCTCTAGTATAAATTCTTACACGGATGAGACGAAAGTGTGGAATCGAGTAAATAAATTAAAAGGCCGGGAGGTACACCCACCCGCCTTAGTAAGTACTCAAGGAGAGAGCCTGGAAGATCAGGCTGGTTGTCTGGGCGAACACTTTGAATATATCTCCAGTGCGTCCCACTACACACAAGCATTTTTGAGAGTCAAAGAACGCGAAGAGCGACAGCCCCTAAAACGTAAAGGCTCATCGAGTGAGGTCTACAACTATCCATTTACTTTAACTGAACTGAAAGCATCCCTCGCTTGCTGCAATAACTCTGCGCCAGGCGGTGATCGTGTCATATATGAAATGATTAAGCACCTGAATCCTGAAGCGCTGAAAACACTCCTGTATCTTTTCAATGTCATGTGGGCGCATGGATATATCCCGTCCTCGTGGAAGGAAGCTATAGTCATTCCCGTGCTTAAACAAGGCAAAGACCCGTCCCTAGCCAGCAGCTACAGGCCAATAGCGCTAACAAGCTGTCTGTGCAAACTATTTGAAAAATGATCAACAGGCGCTTAATCTGTTTCCTTGAAAATAACAAATTACTAGACCCCTTCCAATGTGGTTTCAGGGAAGGTATGTCCACAACAGACCACCTTGTTCGCATTGAGTCTTATATTAGAGACGCTTTTATACATAAGCAGTTCTGTCTTTCAGTGTTCCCCGACCTAGAAAAAGCTTACGACACGACATGGCGCTACGGCATTCTCCGAGATCTCTCTGCGATGGGTGTCCGTGGCAACATGCTAAACACAATCGAAAGTTACCTGTCTAACCGCACATTCCGCGTAAGAGTGGGCAACGCTTTGTCTAAGTCATTCACCCAAGAGACCGGTGTGCCACAGGGAGGCGTGCTTAGTTGCACACTATTTATTGTAAAAATGAATTCCCTGCACACAGTCATTCCACGGTCAATGTTTTACTCCGTTTATGTCGACGATGTGCAATTTGCCTTCCAGTCATGCAATATTGCCATCTGCGAACGACAAGTGCAGCTTGTAATAAACAAATTGTCCAAATGGGCAGATGAGAACGGTTTTAAAGTAAACGCTCAGAAGAGCACTTGCGTACTCTTTACAAACAAGAGAGACATAATGCCTGTCGCCAGTATACAAATCAAAGGAGATGCACTCTCTGTCAGCAGCGAGCATAAGTTTCTAGGCATTATTTTGGATTCCAAGCTTACATTTATTCCTCATATTAAGTATCTTAAGGCCAAATGCCTCAAGACAATGAACCTTTTAAAGCTTCTGTCACGTACGACTTGGGGTAGTGACCGAAAGTGTCTGCTTAACCTGTATAAAAGTCTTGTCCTCTCACGCCTTGATTACGGGTCTATAATTTATAATTCTGCAACGCCAAGTGCATTAAAAATACTAGACCCTGTTCACCACTTAGGTATCCGCCTCGCGACTGGTGCTTTCAAGACAAGTCCAATCCAGAGCCTCTACGTAGAGTCGAATCAGTGGTCACTTCATCTGCAGCAGTCATACAGCAGTTTTACATATTTTCTGAAAGTGCAAGGAAATATTGAACATCCGTCTTATTCAACAATAAACGATGTGACCGCTGCCACACTATTCCACAATCGACCTGCAGCGAGAAAGCCGTTCTCTTTGCGTGTGAGGAATCTTCTCGCTGTCAGGAAACACTCGCTGTCAGATACATTTAAAAAATCGATTACGGCTGAAGAATCTTTGGTTAGGAAAGGATCCACCACCTCGAGGAGTCTCAGGTTAGTTTGCAGGAATTCCGCGACGCACTTCTGCCATGTCCCAGATTCGGAAACAATGACACGAAAAGGACAGTCATCCTTATGGGTCTTGGCGGTGAAAAACATTTCTAAGCAGTCTCCGTCAGTGCCATTGATTTTCTTAACAACATTAGCCAAATTAAGGCCCTTACACATCTGCTTAGCTCGCGACCTTACTTTCTTCAACGAAACGCGTCGAATAGGATTAAACACAGCAAGTACCGCCGCAGAAGCCTTATCACGGAAATCACCTTGCGTAAGCACTACGAATCCCCCCTCCTTGTCCGCGGGCAGGACACAGAGCCTGCGATCCCGCAGTGTAGCGGCCACCCGACCGATCCGCACTCCCGTGCGCTCATGTCCACCACGAAGGAGCACGTTGACTCCCTGAGAAACACAGGACTCACGTTCCTCCAACGGCGCCAGCTTAGCCACATCATGGACACAACTGAGAAGTTCCGCGGCATCTTTCCGAGGTTGGACTGCGAACTTGGGTCCAAGACGCAGAATCCGGCGAACTTCCTCAGGAACGTCGGCGTCACCTATAGTGTGGAGCCTGTCCTCGCTAGGCGTGACCCTGCGGGACGCCAAGGGACGAAGGACATCCAGAACACTGCGCCAGAAGGTTTCGGTGGAAAACGCCAACAGCCTGGAGTGCTCCCGCCATTTCTGGTGGGCACGCCTAACGTCGTCGTCACAAAAGATGCTAGCATATAACCAGTCTCGGTAGAACGCAGCCTGTCGTCGCCACTCAGCTCGGAAAATCTTGCACAACCTTCTGCCATGGTTTAGAGACGGAGGGAACCCCCCAAGCATAGCCAGAATTGCAGGAGGTAAGATCCTGGATCGAACGCAGAAAGAGAGGGCCCGAGCTTGGACCTCGGCATAGGCCGCACGAGTAACCAAAGAACAGAGATCTGGAGGAACAGCATAGGAAAGGCCCAAGGTACCAGAAAAAGCTTTTATCATTTTATTTGAGGTCCACATTCGTTGAATTTGACAATAACATTTACCTGCAAAAGCAGGGTGTTTGCATAGGCTCATGCATAGCCCCTGTATTAAGTGATTTGTTTTTAGCTCGTTGTGACAAAGCCATTTCCGCGCAGCTGGGCGACTTGGATGTTGTTAAGGTTTTTAGATATGTGGATTATTTTTTGGTTTTTTTAGATAGATCACGTGTTGATCCGGCGGCCAGCTCTCTTGTAGACTGCTGTTTAGATTGTTCAAACCCTGCTGTTGATAGCATTCTTGCCGCGTTCAATGAGTATTTTAGGCCACTCACGTTCACCACTGAATTCCCTGCGCAGGGCAATATCAGGTTTTTAGATTTGCGTTTGCATTTTAAAGCTGCACACGTGTGTTGGGTGTATGAGCCCAGAGCAAACAAGCCGCCCTTAAGGTACGGTTCTGCTCACTCGAAACTCATAAAAAGAAGTATTGTACGTTCTTTCTTATCTTGCGCTCTTTCGAAGTCTTGTACCCACATGTTGGATGAAGGACTTACTAAACAGGTGGCTCGCTTGGAAGCAGCGAACTATCCGAGACACATCATTATCTCGGTTGCTGAAAGCCTGCATCGTCGAAGGAAGGCAACTTCACGCCTGAGTGAAGAGCAGAGAGCGGATGACGCAAGAAGGAAGAAAGAACTAAGGGACAAACAAAAGGTGGCTGTAATTCCCTATTTTCATAGGGTTTCCCACAACCTAAAAAAAGTAGGGCAACGGTCGGGTGTAAACGTTGTCTTTACAGCTCCTAACAAACTTTTGAGTTTGAGTGGGCTGAGCTGTCCTACGAGGAAGCGGAAGCCTGTTTGCACTACTACACACAAGGAACCTTTTGTCACGTGCACTCGGAACGTAGTGTATAAGATTCCACTTTCGTGTGGGAAGTACTACGTGGGCCAGACGGGCAGATGTTTAAACGTGCGGCTGGCGGAGCATAATAATAAAGTAGAGAGCACCGCAATAGATGGGCACCTGGCTGCCCACTGTAGAAAATGTGACGCGAAGGAACCATGCTACCCTCTCGTTAAACAAACTGTTGTTGTGTATCGCCACAGGAATAAGATAACGAGGGAAATTGTCGAAGCAGCAGAGATAGCTAGAGGATGTGATGATTGCGTTAGCACGCCGTCTATTCTTTTATCCAAGAAAGAGCTTGTACTTTTGGCACAGTAGCCGCATGACTGTTTTTCCTTTCTTCTTTCCTTCCGAGTTTTTTGCAGTGCCTTTCCCAGTGAGTATATATATGCTTACTACTGCAATAAAGCAATTGTTGAAAGTTAGCGCTCGTCCCGTGTTCTTCCTCGTCCTTGTGTCGTTTTAGCGCTATGAATCCCAGTTAAGATTACAATGACCCACCAACACGCCCAAACTTCTTCCCTGCTGATATCAATAGGTAGATTGAAAAGAGGCACATACACAGTCCTACATAACCAGTGACTCAAGCTGGCATCAAAGAGGCTCATTGAAGTGTGGCATATGCGTTGTTGCTCATGCCCAGTGACCCAAGTTAATGTCAAAGTTGATTCAGGTTCGACACGTACCCTGCTGGTCTCAT
Organism: Dermacentor silvarum; assembly: GCF_013339745.2. Taxonomy (NCBI): domain Eukaryota; kingdom Metazoa; phylum Arthropoda; class Arachnida; order Ixodida; family Ixodidae; genus Dermacentor; species Dermacentor silvarum. The sequence goes on from NC_051158.1 coordinate 1,932,126, forward strand.
TGGAAGTGGTCAAGTTGGTATCAATAGGTAGATTGAAAAGCGGCACATACACAGTGGTACATACCCAGTGACTCAAGTTGGCATCAAAGAGGTTCATTGAAATGCGGCATATGCGCTGTTGCTCATGCCCAGTGACCCAATTGATGTCAAAGTTCATTCACGCTCGACACAGACCCTGCTGCATATCGTTGGAAGCGGTCAATTGGTATGAATAAGTACATTGAAAAGCTGCACACATGCAGTACACCATACCCAGTGACCTAGGTTGGCATCAGCGAGGTTCACTGAAGTGCGGCATATGCGCTGTTGCACATAACCAGTGACCCAAGTTGATGTCAAAGTTGATTCAGGTTCGACACATACCCCGATGCATATCGTTGGAAGCGGTCAATTAGTATCAATAGGTACATTGAAAAGCTGCACATACGCAGTACCACATACCCAGTGACCTAGGTTGGCATCAGCGAGTTTCACTGAAGTGCGGCATATGAGCTGTTGCAGATACCAAGTCACCCAAGGTGTCAAAGTTCATACACGCTCGACACATACCCTGCCGCATATCGTTGGAAGTGGTCAAGTTGGTATCAATTGGTACATTGAAAAGTGGCACATACACAGTGCTACATACCCAGTGACTCAAGTTGGCATCAAAGAGGTTCATTGAAGTGCGGCATATGCGCTGTTGCACATTCCCAGTGCCCCAAGTTGATGTCAAAGTTCATTCATGTTCGACACGTACCCTGCTGCATCTCGTTGGAGGTGGTCAAGTTGGTATCAATTGGTACATTGAAAAGTGGCACATACACAGTGCTACATACCCAGTGTCTCAAGATGGCGTCAAAGAGGTTTATTGAAGTGCGGCAAATTCGCTGTTGCACATACCCAGTGACCCAAATTGATGTCAAAGTTCATTCATGCACGACACGTACCCTGCTGCATATTGTTGGAAGTGGAAGTCGTCAAGTTGGTATCAATAGGTAGATATAAAAGCGGCACATACACAGTCCTACATACCCAGTGACTCAACTGGCATCAAAGAGCCTCATTGAAGTACGGCCTATGTGCTGTTGCTCACGCCCAGTGACCCAAGTTGATGTCAAAGTTGATTCAGGTTCGACACATACCCCACTGCATATCGTTGGAAGCGGTCAATTGGTATCAATAGGTACATTGAAAAGCGCCACATATGCAGTACCACATACCCAGTGACTCAAGTTGGCATCAAAGAGGTTCAGTGAAGTGCGGCATATGAGCTGTTGCACATACCAAGTCACCCAAGGTGTCAAAGTTCATACACGCTCGACACATACCCTGCCGCATATCGTTGGAAGTGGTCAAGTTGGTATCAATTGGTACATACCCAGTGACTTAAGCTGGCATCAAAGAGGCTGATTGAAGTGCAGCCTATGTGATGTTGCTCATACCCAGTGACCCAAGTTGTTGTCAAAGTTCATTCATGCTCGACACGTACCCTGCTGCATCTCGTTGGAAGTGGTTAAGTTGGTTTCAATAGGTAGATTTAAAAGCGGCACATACATAGTGCTACATACCCAGTGACTCAACTGGCATCAAAGAGCCTCATTGAAGTGCGGCCTATGTGCTGTTGCTCACGCCCAGTGACCCAAGTTGATGTCAAAGTTGATTCAGGTTCGACACATACCCCACTGCATATCGTTGGAAGCGGTCAATTGGTATCAATAGGTACATTGAAAAGCTCCACATATGCAGTACCACATACCCAGTGACTCAAGTTGGCATCAAAGAGGTTCACCGAAGTGCGGCATACGAGCTGTTGCACATACTAAGTCACCCAAGGCGTCAAAGTTCATACACGCTCGACACATACCCTGCCGCATATCGTTGGAAGTGGTCAAGTTGGTATCAATTGGTACATTGAAAAGTGGCACATACACAGTGCTACATACCCAGTGACTCAAGTTGGCATCAAAGAGGTTCATTGAAGTGCGGCATATGCGCTGTTGCACATACCCAGTGACCCAAGTTGATGTCAAAGTTCATTCATGTTCGACACGTACCCTGCTGCATCTCGTTGGAAGTGGTCAAGTTGGTATCAATAGGTAGAGTGAAATGCGGCACATACACAATGCTACATACCCAGTGACTCAAGTTGGCATCAAAGAGGTTCATTGAAGTGCGGCCTATGTCCTGTTGCTCACGCCAAGTGACCCAAGTTGATGTTAAAGTTGATTCAGGTTCGACACATACCCCACTGCATATTGTTGGAAGCGGTCAATTGGTATCAATAGGTACATTGAAAAGCTCCACATACGCAGTACCACATACCCAGTGACTCATCTTTTGGCATCAAAGAGGTTCACTGAAAAGCGGCATATGAGCTGTTGCACATACCCAGTGACCAAAGATGTCAAAGTTCATACAAGCTCGACACATACCCTGCTGCATATCGTTGGAAGTGGTCAAGTTGGTATCAATTGGTACATTGAAAAGTAGCACATACACAGTGCTACCTACCCATTGACTTAAGTTGGCATCAAAGAGGTTCATTGAAGTGCGGCATATGCGCTGTTGCACATACCCAGTGACCCAAGATGTCAAAGTTCATACAAGCTCGACACAAACCCTGCTGCATATCGTTGGAAGTGGTCAAATTGGTAACAATACGTAGATTTAAAATCGGCCCATACCAGTGCTTTATACCCAGTGACTCAAGCTGGCATCAAAGAGGCTGATTGAAGTGCAGCCTATGTGATGTTGCTCATACCCAGTGACCCAAGTTGTTGTCAAAGTTCATTCATGCTCGACACGTACCCTGCTGCATCTCGTTGGAAGTGGTCAAGTTGGTATCAATATGTAGATTGAAAAGCGGCACATACACAGTCCTACATAACCAGTGACTCAACTGGCATCAAAGAGCCTCATTGAAGTAAGGCCTATGTGCTGTTGCTCACGCCCAGTGACCCAAGTTGATGTCAAAGTTGATTCAGGTTCGACACACACCCCACTGCATATCGTTAGAAGCGGTCAATTGGTATCAATAGGTACATTGAAAAGCTCCACATATGCAGTACCACATACCCAAAGACTCAAGTTGGCATCAAAGAGGTTCACTGAAGTGCGGCATACGAGCTGTTGCACATACCAAGTCACCCAAGGTGTCAAAGTTCATACACGCTCGACACATACCCTGCCGCATATCGTTGGAAGTGGTCAAGTTGGTATCAATTGGTACATACCCAGTGACTTAAGCTGGCATCAAAGAGGCTGATTGAAGTGCAGCCTATGTGATGTTGCTCATACCCAGTGACCCAAGTTGTTGTCAAAGTTCATTCATGCTCGACACGTACCCTGCTGCATCTCGTTGGAAGTGGTCAAGTTGGTTTCAATAGGTAGATTGAAAAGCGGCACATACGCGGTATCACATACCCAGTGACTCAAGTTGGCATCAAAGAGGTTCACTGAAGTGCGGTATATGAGCTGTTGCACATACCAAGTCAGCCAAGGTGTCAAACTTCATACAGCTCGACACATACCCTGCCGCATATTGTTGGAAGTGGTCAAGTTGGTATCAATTGGTACATTGAAAGGTGGCACATACACAGTGCTACATAGCCAGTCACTCAAGTTGGCATCAAAGAGGTTCATTGAAATGCGGTATATGCGCTGTTGCTCATGCCCAGTGACCCAAGTTGATGTCAAAGTTTATTCATGCACGACACGTACCCTGCTGCATATTGTTGGAAGTCGTCAAGTTGGTATCAATAGGTAGATTTAAAGGCGGCACATACACTGTCCTACATACCCAGTGACTCAACTGGCATCAAAGAGCCTCATTGAAGTAAGGCCTATGTGCTGTTGCTCACGCCCAGTGACCCAAGTTGATGTCAAAGTTGATTCAGGTTCGACACATACCCCACTGCATATCGTTAGAAGCGGTCAATTGGTATCAATAGGTACATTGAAAAGCTCCACATATGCAGTACCACATACCCAGTGACTCAAGCTGGCATCAAAGAGGCTCATTGAAGTGCGGCATATGCGCCGTTGCTCATGCCCAGTGACCCAAGTTGATGTCAAAGTTGATTCAGGTTCGACACATACCCTGCTGCATATCGTTGGAAGTGGTCAAGTTGGTATCAATTGGTACATTGAAAAGTAGCACATACACAGTGCTACCTACCCATTGACTTAAGTTCGCATCAAAGAGGTTCATTGAAGTGCGGCATATGCGCTGTTGCACATACCCAGTGACCCAAGATGTCAAAGTTCATACAAGCTCGACACAAACCCTGCAGCATATCGTTGGAAGTGGTCAAGTTGGTATCAATTGGTACATTGAAAAGTAGCACATACACAGTGCTACCTACCCATTGACTTAAGTTGGCATCAAAGAGGTTCATTGAAGTGGGGCATATGCGCTGTTGCACATACCCAGTGACCCAAGATGTCAAAGTTCATACAAGCTCGACAGAAACCCTGCTGCATATCGTTGGAAGTGGTCAAATTGGTAACAATACGTAGATTTAAAATCGACCCATACCAGTGCTTTATACCCAGTGACTCAAGCTGGCATCAAAGAGGCTGATTGAAGTGCAGCCTATGTGATGTTGCTCATACCCAGTGACCCAAGTTGTTGTCAAAGTTCATTCATGCTCGACACGTACCCTGCTGCATCTCGTTGGAAGTGGTCAAGTTGGTATCAATATGTAGATTGAAAAGCGGCACATACGCGGTATCACATACCCAGTGACTCAAGTTGGCATCAAAGAGGTTCACTGAATTGCGGTATATGAGCTGTTGCACATACCAAGTCAGACAAGGTGTCAAAGTTCATACAGCTCGACACATACCCTGCCGCATATTGTTGGAAGTGGTCAAGTTGGTATCAATTGGTACATTGAAAGGTGGCACATACACAGTGCTACATAGCCAGTCACTCAAGTTGGCATCAAAGAGGTTCATTGAAGTGCGGCATATTCGCTGTTGCACATACCCAGTGACCCATGTTGACGTCAAAGTTCATTCATGCTCGACACATACCCTGCTGCATATCGTTGGATGTCGTGAAGTTGGTATCAATAGGTAGATTTAAAAGCGGCACATACATAGTGCTACATACCCAGTGACTCAACTGGCATCAAAGAGCCTCATTGAAGTGCGGCCTATGTGCTGTTGCTCACGCCCAGTGACCCAAGTTGATGTCAAAGTTTGATTCAGGTTCGACACATACCCCACTGCATATCGTTGGAAGCGGTCAATTGGTATCAATAGGTACATTGAAAAGCTCCACATATGCAGTACCACATACCCAGTCACTCAAGTTGGCATCAAAGAGGTTCACTGAAGTGCGGCATACGAGCTGTTGCACATACCAAGTCACCCAAGGTGTCAAAGTTCATACACGCTCCACACATACCCTGCCGCCTATCGTAGGAAGTGGTCAAGTTGGTATCAATAGGTAGATTGAAAAGCGGCACATACACAGTGGTACATACCCAGTGACTCAAGTTGGCATCAAAGAGGTTCATTGAAATGTCGCATATGCGCTGTTGCTCATGCCCAGTGACCCAAGTTGATGTCAAAGTTTATTCATGCACGACACGTACCCTGCTGCATATTGTTGGAAGTCGTCAAGTTGGTATCAATAGGTAGATTTAAAGGCGGCACATACACAGTCCTACATACCCAGTGACTCAACTGGCATCAAAGAGCCTCATTGAAGTAAGGCCTATGTGCTGTTGCTCACGCCCAGTGACCCAAGTTGATGTCAAAGTTGATTCAGGTTCGACACATACCCCACTGCATATCGTTAGAAGCGGTCAATTGGTATCAATAGGTACATTGAAAAGCTCCACATATGCAGTACCACATACCCAGTGACTCAAGCTGGCATCAAAGAGGCTCATTGAAGTGCGGCATATGCGCCGTTGCTCATGCCCAGTGACCCAAGTTGATGTCAAAGTTGATTCAGGTTCGACACATACCCCACTGCATATCGTTGGAAGCGGTCAATTGGTATCAATAGGTACATTGAAAAGATCCACATATGCAGTACCACATACCCAGTGACTCAAGTTGGCATCAAAGAGGTTCACTGAAGTGCGGCATACGAGCTGTTGCACATACCAAGTCACCCAAGGTGTCAAAGTTCATACACGCTCGACACATACCCTGCCGCATATCGTTGGAAGTGGTCAAGTTGGTATCAATTGGTACATACCCAGTGACTTAAGCTGGCATCAAAGAGGCTGATTGAAGTGCAGCCTATGTGATGTTGCTCATACCCAGTGACCCAAGTTGTTGTCAAAGTTCATTCATGCTCGACACGTACCCTGCTGCATCTCGTTGGAAGTGGTCAAGTTGGTTTCAATAGGTAGATTGAAAAGCGGCACATACGCGGTATCACATACCCAGTGACTCAAGTTGGCATCAAAGAGGTTCACTGAAGTGCGGTATATGAGCTGTTGCACATACCAAGTCAGCCAAGGTGTCAAAGTTCATACAGCTCGACACATACCCTGCCGCATATTGTTGGAAGTGGTCAAGTTGGTATCAATTGGTACATTGAAAGGTGGCACATACACAGTGCTACATAGCCAGTCACTCAAGTTGGCATCAAAGAGGTTCATTGAAGTGCGGCATATTCGCTGTTGCACATACCCAGTGACCCATGTTGACGTCAAAGTTCATTCATGCTCGACACATACCCTGCTGCATATCGTTGGATGTCGTCAAGTTGGTATCAATAGGTAGATTTAAAAGCGGCACATACATAGTGCTACATACCCAGTGACTCAACTGGCATCAAAGAGCCTCATTGAAGTGCGGCCTATGTGCTGTTGCTCACGCCCAGTGACCCAAGTTGATGTCAAAGTTATTCAGGTTCGACACATACCCACTGCATATCGTTGGAAGCGGTCAATTGGTATCAATAGGTACATTGAAAAGCTCCACATATGCAGTACCACATACCCAGTGACTCAAGTTGGCATCAAAGAGGTTCACTGAAGTGCGGCATATGAGCTGTTGCTCATACCAAGTCACCCAAGTGATGTCAAAGTTCATACACGCTCCACACATACCCTGCCGCATATCGTAGGAAGTGGTCAAGTTGGTATCAATAGGTAGATTGAAAAGCGGCACATACACAGTGGTACATACCCAGTGACTCAAGTTGGCATCAAAGAGGTTCATTGAAATGCGGCATATGCGCTGTTGCTCATGCCCAGTGACCCAAGTTGATGTCAAAGTTTATTCATGCACGACACGTACCCTGCTGCATATTGTTGGAAGTCGTCAAGTTGGTATCAATAGGTAGATTTAAAAGCGGCACATACACAGTCCTACATACCCAGTGACTCAACTGGCATCAAAGAGCCTCATTGAAGTGCGGCCTATGTGTTGTTGCTCACGCCCAGTGACCCAAGTTGATGTCAAAGTTGATTCAGGTTCGACACATACCCCACTGCATATCGTTAGAAGCGGTCAATTGGTATCAATAGGTACATTGAAAAGCTCCACATATGCAGTACCACATACCCAGTGACTCAAGCTGGCATCAAAGAGGCTCATTGAAGTGCGGCATATGCGCCGTTGCTCATGCCCAGTGACCCAAGTTGATGTCAAAGTTGATTCAGGTTCGACACATACCCCACTGCATATCGTTGGAAGCGGTCAATTGGTATCAATAGGTACATTGAAAAGCTCCACATATGCAGTACCACATACCCAAAGACTCAAGTTGGCATCAAAGAGGTTAACTGAAGTGCGGCATACGAGCTGTTGCACATACCAAGTCACCCAAGGTGTCAAAGTTCATACACGCTCGACACATACCCTGCCGCATATCGTTGGAAGTGGTCAAGTTGGTATCAATTGGTACATACCCAGTGACTTAAGCTGGCATCAAAGAGGCTGATTGAAGTGCAGCCTATGTGATGTTTCTCATACCCAGTGACCCAAGTTGTTGTCAAAGTTCATTCATGCTCGACACGTACCCTGCTGCATCTCGTTGGAAGTGGTCAAGTTGGTTTCAATAGGTAGATTGAAAAGCGGCACATACGCGGTATCACATACCCAGTGACTCAAGTTGGCATCAAAGAGGTTCACTGAAGTGCGGTATATGAGCTGTTGCACATACCAAGTCAGCCAAGGTGTCAAAGTTCATACAGCTGGACACATACCCTGCCGCATATTGTTGGAAGTGGTCAAGTTGGTATCAATTGGTACATTGAAAGGTGGCACATACACAGTGCTACATAGCCAGTCACTCAAGTTGGCATCAAAGAGGTTCATTGAAGTGCGGCATATTCGCTGTTGCACATACCCAGTGACCCATGTTGACGTCAAAGTTCATTCATGCTCGACACATACCCTGCTGCATATCGTTGGAATGTCGTCAAGTTGGTATCAATAGGTAGATTGAAAAGCGGCACATACACAGTGCTACATACCCAGTGACTCAAGCTGGCATCAAAGAGGCCTCATTGAAGTGCGGCCTATGTGCTGTTGCTCACGCCCAGTGACCCAAGTTGATGTCAAAGTTGATTCAGGTTCGACACATACCCATGCTGCATATCGTTGGAAGCGGTCAATTGGTATCAATAGGTAGATTTAAAATCGGCCCATACCAGTGCTTTATACCCAGTGACTCAAGCTGGCATCAAAGAGGCTGATTGAAGTGCAGCCTATGTGATGTTGCTCATACCCAGTGACCCAAGTTGTTGTGAAAGTTCATTCATGCTCGACACGTACCCTGCTGCATCTCGTTGGAAGTGGTCAAGTTGGTATCAATATGTAGATTGAAAAGCGGCACATACACAGTCCTACATAACCAGTGACTCAAGCTGGCATCAAAGAGGCTCATTGAAGTGCGGCATATGCACTGTTGCTCATGCCCAGTGACCCAAGTTGATGTCAAAGTTGATTCACGTTCGACACGTACCCTGCTGGTCTCGTTGGAAGTGGTCAAGTTGGTATCAATAGGTAGATTGAAAAGCGGCACATACACAGTGGTACATACCCTGTGACTCAAGTTGGCATCAAAGAGGTTCATTGAAATGCGGCATATGCGCTGTTGCTCATGCCCAGTGACCCAAGTTGATGTCAAAGTTTATTCATGCACGACACGTACCCTGCTGCATATTGTTGGAAGTCGTCAAGTTGGTATCAATAGGTAGATTTAAAAGCGGCACATACACAGTCCTACATACCCAGTGACTCAACTGGCATCAAAGAGCCTCATTGAAGTGCGGCCTATGTGCTGTTGCTCACGCCCAGTGACCCAAGTTGATGTCAAAGTTGATTCAGGTTCGACACATACCCCACTGCATATCGTTAGAAGCGGTCAATTGGTATCAATAGGTACATTGAAAAGCTCCACATATGCAGTACCACATACCCAGTGACTCAAGCTGGCATCAAAGAGGCTCATTGAAGTGCGGCATATGCGCCGTTGCTCATGCCCAGTGACCCAAGTTGATGTCAAAGTTGATTCAGGTTCGACACATACCCCACTGCATATCGTTGGAAGCGGTCAATTGGTATCAATAGGTACATTGAAAAGCTCCACATATGCAGTACCACATACCCAAAGACTCAAGTTGGCATCAAAGAGGTTCACTGAAGTGCGGCATACGAGCTGTTGCACATACCAAGTCACCCAAGGTGTCAAAGTTCATACACGCTCGACACATACCCTGCCGCATATCGTTGGAAGTGGTCAAGTTGGTATCAATTGGTACATACCCAGTGACTTAAGCTGGCATCAAAGAGGCTGATTGAAGTGCAGCCTATGTGATGTTGCTCATACCCAGTGACCCAAGTTGTTGTCAAAGTTCATTCATGCTCGACACGTACCCTGCTGCATCTCGTTGGAAGTGGTCAAGTTGGTTTCAATAGGTAGATTGAAAAGCGGCACATACGCGGTATCACATACCCAGTGACTCAAGTTGGCATCAAAGAGGTTCACTGAAGTGCGGTATATGAGCTGTTGCACATACCAAGTCAGCCAAGGTGTCAAAGTTCATACAGCTCGACACATACCCTGCCGCATATTGTTGGAAGTGGTCAAGTTGGTATCAATTGGTACATTGAAAGGTGGCACATACACAGTGCTACATAGCCAGTCACTCAAGTTGGCATCAAAGAGGTTCATTGAAGTGCGGCATATTCGCTGTTGCACATACCCAGTGACCCATGTTGACGTCAAAGTTCATTCATGCTCGACACATACCCTGCTGCATATCGTTGGATGTCGTCAAGTTGGTATCAATAGGTAGATTTAAAAGCGGCACATACATAGTGCTACATACCCAGTGACTCAACTGGCATCAAAGAGCCTCATTGAAGTGCGGCCTATGTGCTGTTGCTCACGCCCAGTGACCCAAGTTGATGTCAAAGTTGATTCAGGTTCGACACATACCCCACTGCATATCGTTGGAAGCGGTCAATTGGTATCAATAGGTACTATTGAAAAGCTCCACATATGCAGTACCACATACCCAGTGACTCAAGTTGGCATCAAAGAGGTTCACTGAAGTGCGGCATATGAGCTGTTGCACATACCAAGTCACCCAAGGTGTCAAAGTTCATACACGCTCCACACATACCCTGCCGCCTATCGTAGGAAGTGGTCAAGTTGGTATCAATAGGTAGATTGAAAAGCGGCACATACACAGTGGTACATACCCAGTGACTCAAGTTGGCATCAAAGAGGTTCATTGAAATGCGGCATATGCGCTGTTGCTCATGCCCAGTGACCCAAGTTGATGTCAAAGTTTATTCATGCACGACACGTACCCTGCTGCATATTGTTGGAAGTCGTCAAGTTGGTATCAATAGGTAGATTTAAAGCGGCACATACACAGTCCTACATACCCAGTGACTCAACTGGCATCAAAGAGCCTCATTGAAGTGCGGCCTATGTGCTGTTGCTCACGCCCAGTGACCCAAGTTGATGTCAAAGTTGATTCAGGTTCGACACATACCCCACTGCATATCGTTAGAAGCGGTCAATTGGTATCAATAGGTACATTGAAAAGCTCCACATATGCAGTACCACATACCCAGTGACTCAAGCTGGCATCAAAGAGGCTCATTGAAGTGCGGCATATGCGCCGTTGCTCATGCCCAGTGACCCAAGTTGATGTCAAAGTTGATTCAGGTTCGACACATACCCCACTGCATATCGTTGGAAGCGGTCAATTGGTATCAATAGGTACATTGAAAAGCTCCACATATGCAGTACCACATACCCAGTGACTCAAGTTGGCATCAAAGAGGTTCACTGAAGTGCGGCATACGAGCTGTTGCACATACCAAGTCACCCAAGGTGTCAAAGTTCATACACGCTCGACACATACCCTGCCGCATATCGTTGGAAGTGGTCAAGTTGGTATCAATTGGTACATACCCAGTGACTTAAGCTGGCATCAAAGAGGCTGATTGAAGTGCAGCCTATGTGATGTTGCTCATACCCAGTGACCCAAGTTGTTGTCAAAGTTCATTCATGCTCGACACGTACCCTGCTGCATCTCGTTGGAAGTGGTCAAGTTGGTTTCAATAGGTAGATTGAAAAGCGGCACATACGCGGTATCACATACCCAGTGACTCAAGTTGGCATCAAAGAGGTTCACTGAAGTGCGGTATATGAGCTGTTGCACATACCAAGTCAGCCAAGGTGTCAAAGTTCATACAGCTCGACACATACCCTACCGCATATTGTTGGAAGTGGTCAAGTTGGTATCAATTGGTACATTGAAAGGTGGCACATACACAGTGCTACATAGCCAGTCACTCAAGTTGGCATCAAAGAGGTTCATTGAAGTGCGGCATATTCGCTGGTGCACATACCCAGTGACCCATGTTGACGTCAAAGTTCATTCATGTTCGACACGTACCCTGCTGCATCTCGTTGGAAGTGGTCAAGTTGGTATCAATAGGTAGATTGAAATGCGGCACATACACAATGCTACATACCCAGTGACTCAAGTTGGCATCAAAGAGGTTCATTGAAGTGCGGCCTATGTGCTGTTGCTCACGCCCAGTGACCCAAGTTGATGTTAAAGTTGATTCAGGTTCGACACATACCCCACTGCATATCGTTGGAAGCGGTCAATTGGTATCAATACGTACATTGAAAAGCTCCACATACGCAGTACCACATACCCAGTGACTCATCTTTTGGCATCAAAGAGGTTCATTGAAGTGCGGCATATGCGCTGTTGCACATACCCAGTGACCCAAGATGTCAAAGTTCATACAAGCTCGACACATACCCTGCTGCATATCGTTGGAAGTGGTCAAATTGGTAACAATACGTAGATTTAAAATCGGCCCATACCAGTGCTTTATACCCAGTGACTCAAGCTGGCATCAAAGAGGCTGATTGAAGTGCAGCCTATGTGATGTTGCTCATACCCAGTGACCCAAGTTGTTGTCAAAGTTCATTCATGCTCGACACGTACCCTGCTGCATCTCGTTGGAAGTGGTCAAGTTGTTATCAATATGTAGATTGAAAAGCGGCACATACACAGTCCTACATAACCAGTGACTCAAGCTGGCATCAAAGAGGCTCATTGAAGTGTGGCATATGCGCTGTTGCTCATGCCCAGTGACCCTAGTTGATGTCAAAGTTGATTCACGTTCGACACGTACCCTGCTGGTCTCGTTGGAAGTGGTCAAGTTGGTATCAATAGGTAGATTGAAAAGCGGCACATACACAGTGGTACATACCCTGTGACTCAAGTTGGCATCAAAGAGGTTCATTGAAATGCGGCATATGCGCTGTTGCTCATGCCCAGTGACCCAAGTTGATATCAAAGTTTATTCATGCACGACACGTACCCTGCTGCATATTGTTGGAATTCGTCAAGTTGCTATCAATAGGTAGATTTAAAAGCGGCAAATACACAGTCCTACATACCCAGTGACTCAACTGGCATCAAAGAGCCTCATTGAAGTGTGGCCTATGTGCTGTTGCTCACGCCCAGTGACCCAAGTTGATGTCAAAGTTGATTCAGGTTCGACACATACCCCACTGCATATCGTTGGAAGCGGTCAATTGGTATCAATAGGTACATTGAAAAGCTCCACATATGCAGTACCACATACCCAGTGACTCAAGCTGGCATCAAAGAGGCTCATTGAAGTGCGGCATATGCGCCGTTGCACATGCGCAGTGACCCAAGTTGATGTCAAAGTTGATTCAGGTTCGACACATACCCCACTGCATATCGTTGGAAGCGGTCAATTGGTATCAATAGGTACATTGAAAAGCTCCACATATGCAGTACCACATACCTAGTGACTCAAGTTGGCATCAAAGAGGTTCACTGAAGTGCGGCATACGAGCTGTTGCACATACCAAGTCACCCAAGGTGTCAAAGTTCATACACGCTCGACACATACCCTGCCGCATATCGTTGGAAGTGGTCAAGTTGGTATCAATTCGTACATACCCAGTGACTTAAGCTGGCATCAAAGAGGCTGATTGAAGTGCAGCCTATGTGATGTTGCTCATACCCAGTGACCCAAGTTGTTGTCAAAGTTCATTCATGCTCGACACGTACCCTGCTGCATCTCGTTGGAAGTGGTCAAGTTGGTTTCAATAGGTAGATTGAAAAGCGGCACATACGCGGTATCACATACCCAGTGACTCAAGTTGGCATCAAAGAAGTTCACTGAAGTGCGGTATATGGGCTGTTGCACATACCAAGTCAGCCAAGGTGTCAAAGTTCATACAGCTCGACACATACCCTGCCGCCTATTGTTGGAAGTGGTCAAGTTGGTATCAATTGGTACATTGAAAGGTGGCACATACACAGTGCTACATAGCCAGTCACTCAAGTTGGCATCAAAGAGGTTCATTGAAGTGCGGCATATTCGTTGTTGCACATACCCAGTGACCCATGTTGACGCCAAAGTTCATTCATGCTCGACACATACCCTGCTGCATATCGTTGGATGTCGTCAAGTTGGTATCAATAGGTAGATTTAAAAGCGGCACATACATAGTGCTACATACCCAGTGACTCAACTGGCATCAAAGAGCCTCATTGAAGTGCGGCCTATGTGCTGTTGCTCACGCCCAGTGACCCAAGTTGATGTCAAAGTTGATTCAGGTTCGACACATACCCCACTGCATATCGTTGGAAGCGGTCAATTGGTATCAATAGGTACATTGAAAAGCTCCACATATGCAGTACCACATACCCAGTGACTCAAGCTGGCATCAAAGAGGCTCATTGAAGTGCGGCATATGCGCCGTTGCTCATGCCCAGTGACCCAAGTTGATGTCAAAGTTGATTCAGGTTCGACACGTACCCTGCTGGTCTCGTTGGAAGTGGTCAAGTTGGTATCAATAGGTATATTGAAAAGCTGCACATACGCAGTACACCATACCCAGTGACCTAGGTTGGCATCAGCGAGGTTCACTGAAGCGCGGCATATGCGCTGTTGCACATACCCAGTGACCCAATTTGATGTCAAAGTTGATTCAGGTTCGACACATACCCCGCTGCATATCGTTGGAAACGGTCAATTAGTATCAATAGGTACATTGAAAAGCTACACATACGCAGTACCACATACCCAGTGACCTAGGCTGGCATCAGCAAGGTTCACTGAAGTGCGGCATATGAGCTGTTGCACATACCAAGCCACCCAAGGTGTCAAAGTTCATACACGCTCGACACATACCCTGCCGCATATCGTTGGAAGTGGTCAAGTTGGTATCAATTGGTACATTGAAATGCGGCACATAAACAGTTCTACATACCCAGTGGCTCACGTTGGCATCAAAGAGGTTCATTGAAGTGCGGCATATGCGCAATTGCAGATAACCAGTGACCCATCTTGACGTCAAAGTTCATTCATGCTCGACACATACCCTGCTGCATATCGTTGGACTCGTCAAGTTGGTATCAATAGGTAGATTGAAAAGCGGCACATACACAGTGCTACATACCCATTGACTCAAGTTGGCATCAAAGATGTTCACTGAAGTGCGGCATATGAGCTGTTGCACATACCCAGTGACCAGAGTTGATGTCAAAGTTCATTCATGCTCGACACGTACATTGCTGCATCTCGTTGGAAGTGGTCAAGTTGGTAACAATAGGTACAATGAAAAGCGGCACATACGTAGGGCCGCATACCCAGTGACTCCAGTTGGCGTCAGCGAGGTTTCTTGAAGTGCGGCGTATGCGCTGTTCCACATACCCAGAGACCCAAGTTGATGTCAAAGTTCATTCATGTTTGACACATACCCTGCTGCATCTCGTTAGGAGTGGTCAAATTGGTATGAAAAGGTACATTGAAAAGCGGCACATACGCAGTGCCACATACCCAGTGACTCACGATGGCATCAAAGAGGCTCATTGAACTACGGCATATGCGCTGTTGCTTATGCCCAGTGACGCAAGTTGATGTCAAAGTTCATTCACGCTCGACACAGACCCTGATGCGTATCGTAGAAAGTGGTCAAGTTGTTATCATTAGGTGGATTGAAAAGCGGCACATACACAGTTCTACATACCCAGTGACTCAAGTTGGCATCAAAGAGGTTCATCGAAGTGCCGCATATGCGCTATTGCAGATACCCAGTGACTCTAGTTGATGTCAAAGTTCATTCATGCTCGACACATGCCCTGCTGCATATCGTTGGAAGTCGTCAAGTTGGTATCAATAGGTAGATTCAAAAGCGGCACATACACAGTCCTACATACCCAGTGACTCAAGCTGGAATCAAAGAGGCTCATTGAAGTGCGGCCTATGTGCTGTTGCTCATACCATGTTACCCAAGTTGTCAAAGTTGATTCACGCCACAGACAGTGGTCAAGTTGGTATCAATAGGTACATTGAAAACTGGCACATACATAGTGCTACATACCCAGTGACATCAAAGAGGTTCATTGAAGTGCGGCATATGCACTGTTGCTCACGTCCAGTGACCCAAGTTGATGTCAAAGTTGATTCAGGTTCGACACATACCCCGCTGCATATCGTTGGAAGCGGTCAATTGGTATCAATAGGTACATTGAAAAGCTGCACATACGCAGTACCACATACCCAGTGACCCAAGCTGGCGTCAACGAGGTTCATTGAAGTGTGACATATGCGCTGTTGCACATACCCAGTGACCCAAAGTGTCAAAGTTCATTCACGCACGACACATACCCTGCCGCCTATCATTGAAAATGGTCAAGTTGGTATCAATTGGTACATTAAAAAGCGGCACATACGCAGTGCCACATACCCAGTGACTCAAGATGGCATCAAAGAGGCTCATTGAAGTGCGGCATATGCGCTGTTGCTCATGCCCAATGACCCAAGTTGATGTCAAAGTTGCTTCAGGTTCGACACATACCCTGCTGAATCTCGTTGGAAGTAGTCAAGTTGGTATCAATAGGTAGATTGAAAAGCGGCACATACGCCGTGCCACATACCCAGTGACACAAGATGGCATCAAAGAGGCTCATTGAAGGCCAGCATATGCGCCCAGTGACCCAAGCTGATGTCAAAGTTCATCCAGGTTCGACACATACCCCGCTGCATATCGTTGGAAGCGGTCAATTGGTATCAATAGGTACATTGAAAAGCTGCACATACGCAGTTCCACATACCCAGTGACTCAAGATGGCATCAAAGAGGTTCACTGAAGTGCGGCATATGAGCTGTTGCACATACCAAGTCACCCAAGGTGTCAAAGTTCATACACGCTCGACACATACCCTGCCGCATATCGTTGGAAGTGGTCAAGTTGGTATCAATTGGTACATTGAAAAGTGGCATATACAGAGTGCTACATACCCAGTGACTCAAGTTGGCATCAAAGAGGTTCATTTAGGTGCGGCATATGCGCTATTGCACATACCCAGTGACACAAGTTGATGTCAAAGTTCATTCATGCTCGACACGTACCTTGCTGCATCTCGTTGGAAGTGGTCAAGTTGGTATGAAAAGGTACATTGAAAAGCGGCACATACGCAGTGCCACATACCCAGTGACTCAAGATGGCATCAAAGAGGCTCATTGAAGTACGGCATATGCGCTGTTGCTCATGCCCAGTGACCCAAGTTGATGTCAAAGTTTATTCACGCTCGACACAGACCCTGCTGCGTATCGTAGAAAGTAGTCAAGTTGGTATCAATAGGTACATTGAAAAGCGGCACATACATAGTGCTACATACCCAGTGACTCTAGTTGGCATCAAAGAGGTTCATTGAGTTGCCGCATATGCGCTATTGCAGATACCGAGTGACCCAAGTTGATGTCAAAGTTCATTCATGCACGACACATACCCTGTTGCATATCGTTGGAAGTGGTCAAGTTGGTAACAATAGGTACAATGAAAAGCGGCACATACGTAGGGCCGCATACCCAGCGACTCCAGTTGGCGTCAGCGACGTTCCTTGAAGTGCGGCGTATGCGCTGTTCCACATACCCAGAGACCCAAGTTGATGTCAAAGTTCACTCATGTTTGACACATACTCTGCTGCATCTCGTTGGAAGTGGTCAAGTTGGTATGAAAAGATACATTGAAAAGCGGCACATACGCAGTGCCACATACCCAGTGACTCAAGTTGGCATCAAAGAGGTTCATTGAAGTGTACCTTGCTGCATCTCGTTGGAAGTGGTCAAGTTGGTATGAAAAGGTACATTGAAAAGCGGCACATACGCAGTGCCACATACCCAGTGACTCAAGATGGCATCAAAGAGGCTCATTGAAGTACGGCATATGCGCTGTTGCTCATGCCCAGTGACCCAAGTTGATCTCAAAGTTCATTCACGCTCGACACAGACCCTGCTGCGTATCGTAGAAAGTAGTCAAGTTGGTATCAATAGGTACATTGAAAAGCGGCACATACATAGTGCTACATACCCAGTGACTCTAGTTGGCATCAAAGAGGTTCATTGAGTTGCCGCATATGCGCTATTGCAGATACCCAGTGACCCAAGTTGATGTCAAAGTTCATTCATGCACGACACATACCCTGTTGCATGATGATGATTATTGTTGTTTATTGGCGCAAGGGCCAGGTGTGGCCAAAGAGCGCCAGGACGATGGTAATGGCTTGTTAGTGGTATATGAATAGTCAATTATATGAAGGTTAGATGTGGCATGGCTGTATAGGGGCCTAAAAGCAGTCGCTGTAAAGTGCGTAAAATCTATACGTAATAAGATTATGGCAATGACTAATGATGTGTACTATAGACATGAACAATACATTGCGAAAGAATGATATGACTTCCAAAATATTGTAGATGCAAGAATTAGCCAGAAGCACAAATGCCTAAACAGAGCCCTTGAGACACAAGGGCCTGGAGGCATGTGCTATAAAAAACAATCACAGCAACATCCTCTGGAGAGAGGATGCGCTACGAACTTGTTGGGCTAATAACATGTAGCACGACATCATTCAGGAATGCGAGGACTGCTTTGGTGTTAAAGAGCGGTTCTTTACCGAGGAACATAGCGGGATGTAGAGGGGCATAATAGCGATATGCTAGAGGAAAGTCTTTCTTTCTTTCTCTTTCGGCTTCCCGACACTCCAGGAGGACTTGGAGGACGGTGAGCCTCTCGCCACATCTACCACAGGTTGGAGGGTCGTTACCACTCAATAGAAAATTGTGGGTGCCGTACGTGTGTCCTATTCTTAGACGACAGAATAGGATATCAGTTCGCCGGGTTTTTGTTACGGAAGGCCAGTAACCTAATTGTGGCTTAATCAAATGAAGCTTATTACTTGTTTCTGCATCCCACAAGCGTTGCCAGTGGCTTCGCAGTTTACTTCGCAAGAAAGGTTTTAAATCTGTTGCAGGAACAGCAGCTGTAGGGTTGATAGCGGGTGATGTGACTGATGTGGCCATTTGGTCGGCAAGAACATTGCCCTCGATGCCTCTATGCCCTGGCACCCAGCATATAATGACATGCTGGTTAGTTGCGTATGCTCTACAAAGAACAGAATAGAGCTCAATGAGAACAGGGTTTTTCTGTTTACAGGGTGACTTCAAGGCTTTTACGACGCTTTGGGAGTCTGTAAATATAATAGTTTTTTGAAGTTTAGATTCCTTTATATGCTTTACAGCTGACCATATTGCGTAGGCCTCAGCCGTAAAGATGCTTGTTTCGGGGTGGAGTACGCCAGATTCCGAGAAGGACGGACCGACGGCTGCATAAGATACTCCGACATGCGATTTAGAAGCGTCTGTGTAGATGATGATGATGATGTGTGGTGTTTTGTGGCGCAAGGGCCAGTTATGGCCAAAGAGCGCCATGCCAGTGTTTGTGAGTGTGCAGTGGAGCGATGAATTCTGAGAAGTAGATGTGACGGGGCTGTAAAGGGGCCTAAAAATAATCGCTGTAAAGTGCGTAAAATATATATGTACTAAAATCATGGCAATGAATAATGAGGTGTACTATGCAATGAAGAATGCACTGAGAAAGAATGACACGATATTTAAAATATTTAAGATGTAGTAATTGGCAAGAAGCACTACTGCCTAGATAGAGCCCTTGAACCACAAGGGCCTGGAGGCATGTGCTATAAAAATTATCACAGCGGCGTCCTCTGGAGAGAGGATGCGCTACGAACTAGTTGGGCTAATAACATGCAGGACCACATGGTTCAAAAAATCTACGACTGCTTTGACATTAAAAATCGGTTCTTCGCCAAGAAACATAATGGGGTGAAGCGGGACATGATATCGGTACGCTTGAGGAAAATATTTCCTTCTCTCTGTTTCAGCTTCCCGACACTCCACGAGGACATGGAGGACGGTCAGCCTCTCACCACATCTACCACAGGTTGGTGGTTCATCACCAGTAAGCAAAAAATTATGGGTGCCATATGTATGTCCTATTCTTAGACGACAGAACAGGACATCAGTTCGTCGTGTTTTTGTTACGGGGGGCCAGAAACCTAACTGTGGTTTTATCAAGTGAAGCTTATTATTTTTTTCCGCATCCCACAAGCGTTGCCAGTAGCTGCGCAGCATATTTCGCAGGAAAGGTTTCAAATCTGTTGCAGGAACAGCAGCTGTAGGGAGATGTAATGCCTGAGATGTAACTGATGTGGCCATTTGGTCTGCTCGAACATTACCCTCAATGCCTCTATGGCCCGGCACCCAGCATAGAATGACATGCTGGTTAGATATATACGCTTTACACAGAATGGAATAGAGCTCATTAAGTAGAGGGTTTTTGTGTTTACAGAGTGATTTCAATGCTTTCGCAACACTTTGCGAGTCTGTAAATATGATAGTCTTTTTGAGTTTAGATTTGATTATAAACTTTACAGCCGATAATATTGCATAGGCCTCAGCCGTAAAGATACTTGTCTCCGGGTGCAGTACACCGGATTCCGAAAACGATGGACCGATGGCTGCATAAGATACCCCGGCATGTGACTTGGAAGCATCTGTATAAAACTCTGTACACGAGTATTTAGATTGGAGTTCTAAGAAATGCATTCTAATGTGTGCGACTTTGGGTAACAGCGCAAACAGACGACCACAAAAAGGGGAGACACGGACACACAGGCGCTGATGTGTGCCTCTGGTGCGTGTTTAGTGACCTCTACGAACGATGTGTCACACTCTATGAGTTGCCAGTGCCACGGCGGCAACAGTTTCGCTGGAGCCACAGGACATTGTTCAAGAAGCGGAACACCCATTTCCTCACTGAGGTTCCTCACACGCAAAGAGAATGGCTTTCTCGCGGCAGGTCGATTATGGAAGAGTGTGGCAGCGGTTACGTCATTTATAGTTGAATAACAAGGATGTTCAATGTTTGCTTGTACTTTCAGAAAGTACGTGAAACTGTTGTATGACCGCTGCAGATGAAGCGACCACTGATTCGACTCTACGTACAGGCTCTGGATTGGACTTGTCCTGAAAGCACCGGTCGCGAGACGGATACCCAGGTGGTGGACGGGGTCTAGGATTTTTAATGCACTTGGCGTTGCTGAATTATAAATTATAGACCCGTAATCAAGGCGTGAGAGGATAAGACATTTATACAAGTTAAGCAAACACTTTCGATCACTACCCCAAGTCGTACGCGAGAGAAGCTTTAAAAGGTTCATTGTCTTCAGGCATTTTGCCCTCAGATGCTTAAGGTGAGGAATAAACGTAAGTTTAAAATCTAAAATCAATCCTAAAAACTTGTGCTCGCTGCTCACGGAGAGCGCATCTCCTTTGATTGCAATGCTTGGAACTGGCGTTACGCCTCTCTTGTTAGTAAAGAGTACGCAAGTACTCTTCTGGGCATTTACTTTAAAACCATTTTCATCTGCCCATTTGGACAATTTGTTTATTATAAGCTGCACTTGTCTTTCGCAGATGGCAATATTGCATGACTTGAAGGCTATTTGCACATCGTCGACATAAGCGGAATAAAACATTGTGCGTGGAATGACTGTGTGCAGGGAATTCATTTTTACTATAAATAGTGTGCAGCTAAGCACGCCCCCTTGCGGTACACCGGTCTCTTGGGTGAAGGCCCTAGACAGGGCGTTACCCACTCTTACACGGAATGTACGATTAGAGAGATAACTTTCGATAGTGTTCAACATGTTTCCACGGACACCCATCGCCGAAAGATCTCGGAGGATTCCGTAGCGCCATGTCGTATCGTAAGCCTTTTCTAGGTCCAGAAATACTGAGAGACAAAACTGCTTGTGTATAAAGGCATCTCTAATATAAGACTCAATACGAACAAGGTGGTCTGTTGTGGACATACCTTCCCTGAAACCACATTGGAAGGGGTCTAAGATTTTGCCACTTTCAAGCACACAAATCAAGCGCCAGTTTATCATTTTTTCAAATAACTTGCAAATACAGCTTGTCAATGCTATTGGTCTATAACTAATGGCTAAGGATGGGTCCTTGCCATGTTTATGTATAGGGATGATGACACTTTCCTTCCACGAAGATGGAATGTAACCCGCTGCGTACATGGCATTGAAAAGACTTAATAGTGTTTTTATGGTTTCAGGGTGCAGGTGCTTAAGCATTTCGTACATGATACGATCGCCACCTGGTGCGGAGTTATTGCAACAGTTTAGAGATGCCTTAAGTTCAGCGAGCGAAAATGGTCGATTGTATGTATCATTTTGCGTACATTTACGTTCGAGGGGCTGTCGCTCTGCGCGTTCTTTGAACTTCAAGAAGTGTTCTGTGTAGTGTGATGCACTGGAGATGCGTTCAAAATGTTCACCCAGGAAGTCAGCCTGATCTTCCAGGCTATCACCTTCTGTGTTTACCAAGGGGAGTGATTTTGTGCGACGTCCTTTTAATGTGTTTACTCTGTTCCACACTTTTCTCTCGTCTGTATAGGAATTTATACTGCAAAGATAGTGCTCCCAACTATCTCTCTTAGCACGTCGACGTGTTCTTCTGCCTTGGGATTTTGTCTGTTTGAAATTTATGAGGTTTTCGGCAGTTGGAGAGTCGCGAAGCAATCTCCAAGCCTTGTTTTGTTGTTTCCGCGCCTTTCTACAATCGTCGTTCCACCATGGGATGCGACACTTTTTGGCTAGCCCGTTAGTTTGTTGGATGGATTTTGTGGCAGCCTCTATTATGAAGCCTGTAAAGTAGGCCACAGCATCGTCTATGTTAAAACCTGCAATGTCACCCTGAGCTAAATATGTTATTTCTCTGAAGAGAACCCAGTTTGCTGATTCAATTTTCCATCGGGGAACATGTGGAGAGCATTCAGTCTGTTTTGTTACATTTATGACTATTGGAAAGTGGTCACTTCCGTAAGGGTTCTTAATAATGTTCCAATCAAGGTAAGGTATTAGTGTACTGGATACTATGCTCAAGTCTATTGAGGAGTAGGTTTTGTGCGCAACGCTATAATACGTCGGCTCCTTCTTATTGAGTAAACATGCATCCGAGGAAAAAAGAAAATTTTCTATTAAACGCCCTCTTCCGTCACAACGGCTGTCTCCCCACAAAGTGTTATGCGCGTTTAAATCCCCGACAACTATGTATGGCTCCGGAAGTTCATCAATGTAGTTTTGAAATTCGGTTTTCCGGAGTTTATAATTCGGCGGGATGTATATAGAGCTAATAGTAATTAGTTTATTAAACAACACCGCGCGAACAGCAACTGCCTCTAGGGGCGTACGGAGTTTTAGTTCTCGGCAGGCAACAACTCTGTCCACTGCGATAGCCACGCCACCGGATGACACGGCCGTGTCATCGCGGTCTTTACGATAAATAGCATATTTTCGGAGGAAGTTTGTTTGCGTGTGTTTCAGGTGTGTTTCTTGAACACACAGCACCTTTGGATTATATTTATGTAGGAGTTCTTTGATGTCATCGAGGTTGTGGAGGAGTCCTCGGACATTCCACTGTAAAATTTGTGTGTCCATTTTGAATGTGTTTTTGTGCTGTGCGTTCAAGAATACAAGGTTAGCTCACGGGCCCTTTCCAGGCGCCGTGACACGCGATTTTTCTTTTTTGGAGCGGTCGATGGAATCGCGCCGCTCCTTGGGCGCTGGCTGCGCCCTCACGCTTGGTGTTGTGTCCATGTCCTCTTGCGAGGCGCTGGACACGCGCTCTTGCGGGCGGTTAGTTTGACGTGAAGGCCTCGTCTCGAGGGACGAGGCCCTGGAGGCCACCAGCCCGGAGGTCGATGGCCCCTTGTTCTGAGATGGCGGAGCAGCGCTAGCTGCAGCCGCCAAGGGGGCGGATGGCGTCACCGCCGGCTCACGTTGTGTGGGCCAAACAGTCGCCGGAGGCCGTTGTGGCGCTGCCCCCTGACGCGCCACGTCGGCAAAGGTGTTCTTGGGCAGGTACAATACCCGCCTGCGTGCCTCTTTGAACGATATATTTTCCTTTACTTTGATTGTCACGATTTCTTTTTCTTTTCTCCAGGATGGGCATGATCGCGAGTATGCGGGGTGCTCCCCATCACAGTTCACGCAGTGTGGAGTACTCTCACAATTTTCAGATGGGTGTTCTTGGGCACTACATTTAGCGCAAGTCTTGCGGCCTCGGCAGTTCTGTGAACTGTGGCCAAATCTTTGGCAATTAAAGCATCGGAGAGGATTGGGGATGTACGGTCTGACCCGCATCTTTAGGTACCCAGTCTCAATGGTCTCGGGCAGCGTGCTTGTTCCGAAAGTTAGAATTAGGTGCTTTGTTTCGGTCTCTTTTCCATCGCGCCTCATCTTAATTCTCTTGACATTGATCACATTTTGGTCACTCCAGCCTTCTAGTAGTTCAGCTTCAGAGAGTTCCATAAGATCAGCATCGGAAACGACTCCACGAATTGTGTTCATAGTGCGGTGTGGTGTGACTGTCACTGGGAGATCCCCGACTGACAATAGATGTGACAGTTTTTCGTGTTGTTTCTTTTCGCGGAGTTCCAGAAGGAGATCACCGCTTGCCAGCCTGGAAACTTTATAACCTGGACCAAAAACTTCAGTCAGTGTTTTTGCAACCAGAAAAGGTGAGATCATTTTCGCTGCCTTTTCTTTTTTCTCAGAATGAATCACATGAAATCGAGGAAAATTCTCAGTATTTCGTCCAAAAAACTTGAAGACTTCTTCGGTGCGCCCTCGTTTCAGACGGCGATCAGGGAGTTGGGGGAAAGAACTTTCCATAAGTATAGGTGAATGTTTCGGCAGCAGCGCCAGCCACCCACCATGGAGCCCAACGAGGGGACGCTGCAGGACCTGGAAAACATAGGTCCTGCAAACGCCAGCTGTACGCCGCCACTATAACCAGATATGGAATATCCAAGGTTGGCTACCCACACAAGGTTAACCCTAGCTGCCTGGGAAATTAGAAGTAAAATGAAGTGAGAAGAGGACAGGATAGATTGAAAGTGAGAGAGAAAGACGAAGATTGAAGAGGAGGACAGGAAAAGGCAACTACCGATTTCCCCCGGGTGGGTCAGTCCGGGGGTGCCGTCTATGTGAAGCAGAGGCCAAAGAGGTGTGTTGCCTCCGCCGGGGGGCCTGAAAGGTCCATCCACCCGGCATTAGCTCAACCTCCAGGATCCCCCTTTCCCCAGACACGGCTAAGCCACGCACGGCTACGCGTGGGAGGGTCCAACCCCCGTGTGCTCGGGTCCGTGGTGTCGCAACCCACCAAACGCCTGCCTACGCAGACGCCCCTGCGGGCGCGTCTGTGTAGAATTCTGTGCACGAGTACTTGGATTGTAATTCTAGGAAATGCATTCGGATTTCGACCTCTGAAGCGTGCTTTGTAACTTCTACAAATGATATATCACATGCTACTACCTGCCACTCCCAAGGTGGTAACAGCTTGGCTGAGGGCATTAGGCGATGTTCGAAGAGTGGGATATCCATTTCTTCACTAAGCTCCCTGACACGCAGTGAGAAAGGTTGTCTTACAGAGGGACGATTACGAAAAAGTGTAGCGCACGTCATATCGTTAACGGTATTAAAACACGGATGCTGATGATTAGAGTGGACTTTAAGGAAATATGTGAGGCTGGTGTATGTTCTCTGCAGATGGAGTGACCACTCATTTGATTCGACGTATCAATGGGGCTTGTTCTGAAAGCGCCAGTGGCCAGGGGGATACCTAGATGGTGGACGGGGTCCAGCATCTTCAGCGCACTAGGGGCAGCAGAGTGATATACCACGCTACCATAATCCAGTCGTGATGAAATTAGACTCTTGTAGAGATTCATTAAACACTTCCTGTCGCTACCCCAGGATGCGTGAGATAAAATTTTCAGTAAGTTCATTGTTTTTAGACATTTCATCTTGAGATATTTTATATGCGGAATGAAAGTAAGTTTAGAATCAAGTATGATGCCTAAGAACTTGTGCTCTTTGTTCACAGGTATTTGTTGTCCATATATTTTGATTGTGGGATCTGGAACAAGCCCTTTCTTCCTGGTGAAAAGAACACAAGAGCTTTTGTGGGGGTTCACTTTGAATCCGTTTTCGTCTGCCCACTTGGACACCTTGTTCAAGCCCTGCTGTACCTGTCTCTCGCACACTGCGAGGTTACATGACTTGAAGCCTATTTGTATGTCGTCTACGTAGACGGAATAAAAAACAGCCGGTGGTAATGAGGCTCGAAGTGTGTTCATCTTAACGATGAAGAGTGTGCAGCTGAGCACTCCTCCTTGGGGTACACCAGTTTCTTGTATAAATGGACGTGACAGGGCATTGCCGATTCTGACACGGAAGGTACGCTTAGACAAATAGCTTTCTATTATGCTTAGCATATTGCCATGGATGCCCATTCGCGACAAGTCTCTCAGGATTCCGTAACGCCATGTTGTGTCGTACGCCTTCTCCATATCGAGGAATACCGATAAGAAAAACTGTTTATGTACAAATGCGTCTCGAATATTTTCTTCAATGCGCACAAGGTGATCAGTTGTGGATCGCCCTTCTCTAAAGCCACACTGATAGGGATCAAGCATTTTGTTCAGTTCAAGTAAATGTATGAGTCGTCGATTAACCATTTTTTCAAATAGCTTACATATACAACTTGTGAGAGCTATGGGACGGTAACTTGCCGCCGAGGTAGGGTCTTTACCTTGCTTCAATACAGGGACCACAATCGCTTCTTTCCATGCGGACGGAAGATATCCGGCAGCCCAAATAGTGTTGAAAAGTGCGAGTAGTGTCAGTTGTGTATCAGGGTGTACGTTCTTAATCATGTCATACATGACTCTGTCGGGTCCCGGTGCAGAGCTCTTACATGCGATCAAGGCAGCTCTCAACTCGGCAATACTGAAAGGAAGGTTATATGGTTCGTTCTGTCGACATTTGCGTACGAATGGCTTACATTCTTCTCTCTGTTTATATTTAATAAAGGGGTGTGAATAATGGATTGAGCTTGAAACACGCTCAAAGTGCTCCCCAAGACAGTCTGCCTGGTCCTGCAAGGTATTCCCTTGGTCATTCACCAGAGGCAACGGATGGATTTGTTGCCCCTTTAGCTTCCTTACGCCGTTCCACACTTTTGCCTCCTGTGTGTATGAATTTATACCCGATAGAAACCTCACCCAGCATTCTCTCTTTGCCTGACGTCGTGTCCGCCTTCCCTGCGATTTAATGAGTTTAAATTGAATAAGATTTTCTGCATTTGGCGATCTACGCAATATGCCCCATGCCTTATTCTGTCTCTTTCGCGCCTCTCTGCAGTCTTTGTTCCACCAGGGAACACGTCTTTT
The DNA here is from genome assembly GCF_013339745.2 of Dermacentor silvarum. Taxonomy (NCBI): domain Eukaryota; kingdom Metazoa; phylum Arthropoda; class Arachnida; order Ixodida; family Ixodidae; genus Dermacentor; species Dermacentor silvarum. The sequence continues at coordinate 1,959,286 of NC_051158.1, forward strand.
AAGTGAACCACCGTTAGTTTGTGGGATAAACTTTTCAGCAGCATTAATAATAAAAGCGGTAAAATATGCAACGGCATCGTCGATACTAAAATTGTTTATAAAATCTCGTGGTAAAAAAGTTGATTCTTTAAAATGCTCCCAGTCAGCCGATGCTAATTTCCATCGAGGAATATCGGGAGGGTTATCGTGCTGCGTTATTAAGTTTAAAATTACAGGGAAGTGGTCACTTCCAAAAGGATTGTTAATGACATTCCATTCAAGGTCAGGCATAAGAGATGCAGATCCAATTGCTAGATCTATTGATGAGTACGAATCGTGTTGGGCGTTATAGTAGGTCGGCTTATTCTTATTAAAAAGGCAGGAACCAGAGGTCAGAAGGAAATTTTCAATGAGTCGACCTCTCGCGTCGCATCGCGAGTCTCCCCACAACGTGTTGTGAGCATTAAAATATCCCACGAGAATGTAAGGTTCGGGAAGCTGGTCAATGAGGTTATGAAATTCAGTTTTTCCGAGAATATAATTTGGGGGTATGTATATAGAGCATACTGTGACCAATTTATTGAAAAGAATTGCCTGAATTGACACTGCCTCAAGGGCCGTCTGAAGGGGTACATGTTGACAAGCTACGGACTTGTCTACAACTATTGCTACACCACCGGACGACGCAAGAGCGTCGTCTCGGTCTTTCCTGAAAATGGCGTATTGCCGGAGAAAGTTGGATTGTGTAGATTTAAGGTGTGTCTCTTGAACACACAGCACCTTAGGATTAAACCTGTGTAGGATTTCTTTAACGTCATCGAGGTTGTGTAGGAGTCCTCTGACGTTCCAATGTATTATTTGTGTATTCATGTTGAAAGTGTTTTTTGTGCTGTGTGTTTAAGAGACTAACTTAACTTACAGAGCCCTTGTCGGGCCCTGTGATGCGGGCTTTTTCTTTTTTGGAGCGATCGCGAGATTCTCGCGGCTCCTTAGGCGCAATTGGCGCCGTCTGGCTGGTTGTTGTGTCCATAGCCTCTTGCGAGGCGCTGGACACGCGCTCTTGCGAGCGGTTGGTTTGACGAGAAGGCCTCGCCTCGAGGGACGAGGCCCTGGAGGCCACCAGCGCGGAGGTCGATGGCCCCTTCTTGTGAGTTGGCGGAGCAGCGCGAGCTGCAGCCGCCGAGGGGGCGGACGGCGTCACTGCCGGCTCACTGTGTGTGGGCCGGACAGCCGCCGGAAGCCGTTGCGACGCTGCCCCCTGACGCGCCACTTCGGCAAAAGTGTTCTTTGGCAGGTATGACACCCGCCTTCGTGCCTCTTCGAACGATATATTTTCTTTGACTTTGATTGTGACAATTTCTTTTTCTTTTTTCCACGACGGGCAGGACCGCGAGTAGGCGGCATGCTCGCCGTCGCAGTTGACACATTGCAGTTTGTTTTCGCAGGATTCGGATGCATGTTCGTGGGTACATTTCGCACAGGTGAGGCGGCCAGGACAGTTCTGCGAACTGTGGCCAAATCTTTGACACTTAAAGCAACGGAGAGGGTTCGGAATGTAGGGCCTGACTTTGATCTTGATGTATCCTGTCTCTATGGTCTCGGGCAAAACACTTGTACCGAATGTGAGAATAATGTGTTTCGTTTGGATCTCTTTGCCATCTCGCCTCATCTTAATTCGTTTTACATTGATCACATTTTCATCTTCCCAGCCTTCTAGAAGTTCAGCTTCAGTTAGGTCCATGAGATCGTCATCTGAGACGACACCACGAGTGGTGTTCATCGTGCGGTGCGGGGTCACTGTTATTGGTATTTCGCCAAAAGACACTAGGGTATGTAACTTGTCATGTTGTTTTTTGTCGCGGAGTTCCAGCAGGAGATCTCCACTTGCCAACTTTGTAGCCTTGTAACCTGGTCCTATGGTCTCGGTCAAACATTTCGCAACGAGAAAGATACCCTGTTGCATATCGTTGGAAGTGGTCAAGTTGGTATGAAAAGGTACATTGAAAAGCGGCACATACGCAGTGCCACATACCCAGTGACTCAAGATGGCATCAAAGAGGCTCATTGAAGTACGGCATATGCGCTGTTGCTCATTGAAAAGCGGCACATACGCAGTGCCACATACCCAGTGACTCAAGTTGGCATCAAAGAGGTTCATTGAAGTGTACCTTGCTGCATCTCGTTGGAAGTGGTCAAGTTGGTATGAAAAGGTACATTGAAAAGCGGCACATACGCAGTGCCACATACCCAGTGACTCAAGATGGCATCAAAGAGGCTCATTGAAGTACGGCATATGCGCTGTTGCTCATGCCCAGTGACCCAAGTTGATGTCAAAGTTCATTCACGCTCGACACAGACCCTGCTGCGTATCGTAGAAAGTAGTCAAGTTGGTATGTACATTGAAAAGCGGCACATACATGATGATGTATGGTGCTTAATGGCGCAAGGGCCAGGTATGGCCAAAGAGCGCCAGGCCAGTGTGTTCATGAGTTGACAATGGAGCAATGAATTACGAAAGGTAGATGTGTCGTGGCTGTAAAAGGGCCTAAAAACAATCGCTGTAAAATGCGTAAAATATATATGTAATAAAATTATGGCAATGGCTGATGAGGTGCACTATGAACACGAAAGAACAAATTGCAAGATAATGAAGATAAACGAAAATTTATCACTGATAAACTTTTCAAACAGCACTGCTGCCTTGACAGACCCTTTGAAACGCAAGGGCCTGGAGGCGCGTGCTATGCAAAACTACTATCGCGGCGACATCCTCTGGAGAGAGGATGCGCTACGAAACTATTGGGCAAATAACATGCAATATTACATCGCTCAGAAAATCCAGGACAGCTTTAGTGCTAAAGAGAGGTTTGTCGCCCAGAAACATAGCGGGATGGAGTGGAAGACAGTACCGGTACGCTAGGGGAAAGTGCCTTTTTCTCTCTGTTTCGGCTTCCCTGCACTCCACGAGGACGTGGAGCACGGTAAGTCTCTCTCCACATCTACCACAGGTTGGCGGGTCATTTCCAGTTAGAAGGAAATTGTGGGTGCCGTATGTATGTCCTATTCTCAGACGAGAGAATAGGACATTTGTTCTTCGTATTTTCGTAACGGGATGCCAGGGACCTATTTGTGGCTTAACTAAGTGGAGCTTATTGTTCGCTTCGGCATCCCACAAGCGCTGCCAGTGGCTTCGAAGTTTCTTTCTCAAGTAGGGCTTGAGATCGCTGGCAGGGATAGAAGCGGTAGGGTTAAGGGCTCGCGATGTAGTTGATGTGGCCATTTGATCAGCCAGAACATTCCCCTCGATGCCTCTATGGCCAGGCACCCAGCATATAATAATATGCTGGTTAGACATGTATGCCTTGCACAGAGCAGAATACAGTTCAATAAGTACAGGGTTTGTGTGTCTATGTAGAGTCATGATGGCTTTTACGACGCTTAGGGAGTCTGTAAATATTATTGAGCTTTTGAGTTTCGATTTGCCTATACTCTTCACAGCCGATAAAAGTGCATAGGCCTCAGCCGTAAAAATGCTTGTTTCCGGGTGCAGTACATCGGACTCGGAGAACGATGGGCCGACTACTGCATAAGATACCCCTGCATGTGACTTGGAAGCGTCGGTGTAAAACTGAGTGCAGGACGAGTACTTGAACTGGATTTCCAGAAAATGCATCCGGATATGTGCCTCTGGAGCATCTTTTGTGACCTCTACAAACGAAGTATCACACTCTATGAGTTGCCACTGCCACGGTGGCACTGGCTTTGCTGGGGCCATCAGAGTATTTTCAAGTAGTGGGATGTCCATTTCTTCACTAATTTTTCTTACACGTAGTGAAAAGGGTTCTCTTGCTGTCGGCCGGTTATTAAAGAGTGTGGAACTGGTCATATCATTTACGGTTGAGAAGGACGGATGTTCCGGGTTTGAATTTACTTTCAGGAAATAGGTGAGGCTTAAGGATGAACGTTGCATATCAAGCGACCACATGTCCGCCTCTACATACAGGCTTGCCACAGGACTTGTCCTGAAGGCACCAGTGGCTAGGCGGATGCCTAGATGGTGTACAGGATCCAGCATCCTTAGGGCGCTTGGCGTAGCGGAATGGTACACTATGGCGCCGTAATCTAATCTTGTAAGTATGAGGCTCTTGTATAAATTTAAAAGACACTGTGTGTCACTACCCCAAGCGGTGCGTGACAACACTTTTAGAATATTCATTGTTTTCATACACTTGTTTCTTAGATACCGTATGTGTGCCACAAATGTAAGCTTCGTATCTAGAAACATACCTAAAAATTTATGTTCTGTTTTTACGTGCACGCGTTCTCCCTGCAACTCAATGTCAGGATCGGGGTGCAGACCCCTCTTTCTGGAGAACAGGACGCAGGTGGTCTTTTGTGGGTTAAGGCTAAATCCATTCTCGTCTGCCCACTTAGACACCTTGTTCAGACCAAGCTGAATCTGCCGCTCACAGACTGCGAGATTGCACGAGGCGAAACCTATCTGTACATCATCGACGTATGCAGAATAAAACATGTTTCTTGGGATATACAGACGCAAAGAACTCATTTTTACGATAAAGAGAGTGCAACTGAGCACCCCACCCTGTGGCACTCCAGTTTCCTGCACAAAAGGTCTTGATACAGCATTTCCCACACGAACACGGAAAGTGCGATTAGATAAATAACTTTCTATGACATTTAACATGTTACCACGTATACCAACGTGCGAGAGGTCTCTAAGTATTCCAAACCGCCACGTGGTATCGTAGGCTTTTTCTATATCAAGGAATACAGAGAGAAAGAACTGTTTATGGATGAAAGCTTCACGAATTTGCGTCTCAATACGTATCAAATGGTCGGCGGTGGATCGACCTTCTCGAAACCCGCATTGGTACGGGTCAAGCAATTTGTTTGATTCGAGAAAATGTATTAGTCGGCGGTTAATCATTTTTTCGAACAGTTTGCAGAGGCAGCTTGTTAGTGCTATAGGGCGGTAACTCGAAGCAGACGATGGGTCCTTGCCCTGCTTCAGTATAGGAACGACAATGGCCTCTTTCCAGGCAGAGGGGATCTTGCCGGAGGTCCATATAGCATTGTATAGGGAGAGGAGAGTTTTCTTTGTTTCATGAGGAAGGTGTTTCAGCATTTGATAAGCTATGCGGTCAGAGCCTGGCGCAGACTTATTGCAACAACTAAGTGATGCATACAGCTCAGCAATGCAGAATGGCTGGTTGTATGCCTCGTTTCCCGTACCTTTTCTTTTTAGTTTCTGTTTTTCTATTGTAGCTTTGTGCCTTTTAAATGTTTGGGAATAATGAGATGAGCTGGCCACATGTTCAAAATGTGCTCCCAGGCAGTTAGCTTGGTCTTCCAGACTGTGGCCTTGTGTGTTTACCAACGGTAGTGAATAGGTTTGTAGCCCTTTTATCTTATTAACTTTCTTCCAGACTCTGCCCTCGTCTGTATATGAGTTTATGTCTGATAAAAACTTTTTCCAACTTTCTCTCCTGGCGTGTCGGCGCGTTCTTCTGCCCTCCGATTTAATTTTCTTAAAATTAACGAGATTTTCCGCAGTTGGGGAGTCGCGTAGCAACCCCCACGCTTTGTTCTGTTTCCTACGAGCGTTCCGACATTCCTCGTTCCACCATGGGACGGCGTTTGCAGGTCGCACCATTAATTTCTGGTATACATTCAGTAGCGGCATTGATTATGAAAGATGCAAGATACTCAACCGCAGCATCAATTCCCAGCAAAGATATGTCAGGCCACGAGATACCACTTGTAAGACTTTTGAATTTCTCCCAATCTGCCATATCCAACTTCCAGCGGGGTGCCTGTGGTAGAGGTTCGTTTTGTAGTGGTGATCTCAGCAGTATCGGGAAGTGGTCACTCCCGTGAGGATTTTTTATAACTTCCCATTTAAGTTCAGCAAATATAGACGGGGAAACTATACTGAGATCAATGGAAGAAAAAGTTTTGTTTGCGAGATTGTAGTAGGTGGGTTCCTTCTTATTCAGGAGACACGCACCAGAGGAGAAAAGAAATTGTTCAATTAGGCGTCCTCGCGCATCGATACGTGTGTCGCCCCACAAGCTGCTGTGTGCACTGAAATCGCCAAGAACGAGGTAGGGTTCTGGTAATTCATCTATAAATGACTGAAATTCATGCTTGTGTAAAGAATGGTGTGGGGGTATGTAGAGCGAGCAAATGGTTATGAGCTTACCCAGAAGTACAGCACGAACGGCTACCGCCTCTAGTGCCATTTTGAGTGGAAGTTGCTGACAGGCTACACTTCTGTCGAGTATGATGGCCACACCACCAGATGATGCGGCAGAATCCTCGCGATCTCTTCGGAAAACAATATTCTGACGTAGGAAGTTGGTGTTTCTGGAGTTTAGGTGTGTTTCTTGAACACACAGCACCTTTGGATTAAATTTATTGATAAGTTCTTGGATGTCGTCTAGGTTGTGGATTAGTCCTCTAACATTCCACTGCATTATTGTGTTCATGTTGGAGGAAAATAAAAGGCGCTGTGTGTCTCAAAAGGGAGGAGAGTGACTTTACTTTACAAGGCCTTTGTCAGGCCCTGTAATTGGTGTTTTGTCTTTTTTGGAGCGGTCGAGAGAACCTCGCCGCTCCTTCGACGCTACCTGCGCCGTTTGGCTTGGACTGGTGTCCATAGCCTCTTGCGAGGCACTGGACACCCGCTCCAGAGAGCGATGTGTGCGTCGCGTAGACTTCACCTCGAGCGACGAAGTCTTTGTCCCCACCGGGCCGGAGGTCGAAAGGACCCCTGTGGCCTCTGCGGTGCCCTGGCTGCTGCCGGAGCTTGTAGAGGCCACTGGTGTGGACATTTTGAGAGATGGCAGGGCAGCGTTGGCTGCTCCCACCTTAGGGGCGGGTGGCGTTAGCCTCGGCACGCTAGGCGTGGTCCGGGCTACCGCCAGAGGCCGTTGTGGTGCCGCCCCCCGTTGCACCACTTCGGCGAAAGATGTTTTAAGCAAGAACAACGAGGAGATACGTTGACGTGCTTCGCGGAATGTGATATTCTCCTTCACTTTTACAGTAATTATTTCTTTTTCTTTCTTCCAGGCTGGACAAGCTCTGGAGTATGCCGGGTGACTGCCGTCGCAGTTCGCACAATGTACCTCGTCATTATTGCAATCGTCAGAAGAGTGACCAGTTGTGCCGCACTTTGCGCACATAAGCTGCCCTCGGCAGCTTTGGGATGCGTGACCAAATCTTTGGCATTTGAAGCAACGTCGCGGGTTTGGGATATAAGGTCGAACATGAAGTTTTACATAGCCGGTTTCAAGTGTCTCGGGTAATGTGGTTGAACTGAAAGTGAGTATTAAATGCTTTGTTGGGATTTCGTTGTTATTCCTTCTGATTGTGATGCGCTGCACGTGGATTACGCCTTGGTCCTTCCATCCATCCAGGAGTTCTTCTTCATTCAATGTCATTAAGTCTTCATCTGATACTACGCCTTTGACTGTGTTCATAGTTCGATGCGCGCTCACAGAAACAGGGATATTACCAAAGGCTACGAGGTGTGCTAGTCTGTTGTATTGTTCCTTGTCTTTTAGTTCCAGGAGCAAATCTCCACTTGCCATCTTTGTTACCTTATAACCAGTTCCAATGGTTTCTCTTAGGCACTTGGCCACAAGAAATGGTGAAATTGTTCTAGCTTTTGTAGATGATTGTTCGCAGTGGAGGACGTGGAATTTCGGGAAACGTTCGCTGTTTTTGGGCAAGAATAGTGATGTTGCATCGGTGCGTACCCTTTTCGAGGCACGATCAGTTGAGAAAGGGTTCGGGGATCCCATGGAAAGAAACTACATGTTCGGCAACGGCGTCTGCCACCCACCGCGGAGCCCAACAAGGGGACGTGGCAGAACATAAGACAAGTCTGCACAGCGCCAGCAGTATGCCGTTGCTATAACCCAATATGGTATACCCAAGGTAGGACAGCCACACCAGGTTAACCCTTGCCGCCAGGAAAACTCGAAGTGAATGGAAAAGATGAGAGGACAGGACAGATTAAAAGTGGAAGGGAAAGACGAAGATGATGGTAGAGAGAGATAGGAAAAGACGACTACCGGTTTCCCCCGGGCGGGTCAGTCCGGGGGTGCCGTCTACGTGAAGCAGAGGCCAAAGGGGTGTGTTGCCTCCGCCGAGGGGCCTTAAAGGTCCAAACACCCGGCTTCGGCTCAAACCCCAGGATCCCCTTTTCCCCGGACACGGCTAAGCCACGCACGGATAAACGTGGGAGGGTCCAACCCCCATGTGCTCGGGTCCGTGGTGTCGCAACACACCAAACGCCTGCTTTCGCCGACGCCCCTGCGGGAAGCGGCACATACATAGTGCTACATACCCAGTGACTCTAGTTGGCATCAAAGAGGTTCATTGAGTTGCCGCATATGCGCTATTGCAGATACCCAGTGACCCAAGTTGATGTCAAAGTTCATTCATGCACGACACATACCCTGTTGCATATCGTTGGAAGTGGTCAAGTTGGTAACAATAGGTACAATGAAAAGCGGCACATACGTAGGGCCGCATACCCAGCGACTCCAGTTGGCGTCAGCGACGTTCCTTGAAGTGCGGCGTATGCGCTGTTCCACATACCCAGAGACCCAAGTTGATGTCAAAGTTCACTCATGTTTGACACATACTCTGCTGCATCTCGTTGGAAGTGGTCAAGTTGGTATGAAAAGGTACATTGAAAAGCGGCACATACGCAGTGCCACATACCCAGTGACTCAAGTTGGCATCAAAGAGGTTCATTGAAGTGTGGCATATTCGCTGTTGCACATACGCAGTGACCCAAGTTGATGTCAAAGTTGATTCAGGTTCGACACGTACCCTGCTGCATCTTGTTGGAAGTGGTCAAGTTGGTATCAATAGGTAGATTGAAAAGCGGCACATACGCCGTGCCACATACCCAGTGACACAAGATAGCATCAAAGAGGCTCATTGAAGTCCGGCATATGCGCCGTTGCTCATGCCCAGTGACCCAAGCTGATGCCAAAGTTCATCCAGGTTCGACACATACGCCGCTGCATATCGTTGGAAGCGATCAATTGGTATCAATAGGTACATTGAAAAGCTGCACATACGCAGTGCCACATACCCAGTGACTCAAGTTGGCATCAAAGAGGTTCATTGAAGTGCGGCATATTCGCTGTTGCACATACCCAGTGACCCAAGTTGATGTCAAAGTTGATTCAGGTTCGACACGTACCCTGCTGCATCTTGTTGGAAGTGGTCAAGTTGGTATCAATAGGTAGATTGAAAAGCGGCACATACGCCGTGCCACATACCAAGTGACACAAGATGGCATCAAAGAGGCTCATTGAAGTCCGGCATATGCACCGTTGCTCATGCCCAGTGACCCAAGCTGATGTCAAAGTTCATCCAGGTTCGACACATACCCCGCTGCATATCGTTGAAAGCGGTCAATTGGTATCAATAGGTACATTGAAAAGATCCACATACGCAGTACCACATACCCAGTGACTCAAGTTGGCATCAAAGAGGTTCACTGAAGTGCGGCATATGAGCTGTTGCACATACCAAGTCACCCAAGGTGTCAAAGTTCATAGACGCTCGACACATACCCTGCCGCATAACGTTGGAAGTGGTCAAGTTGGTATCAATTGGTACATTGAAAAGTGGCACATACACAGTGCTACATACCCAGTGACTCAAGTTGGCATCAAAGAGGTTCATTGAAATGTGGCATATGCGCTGTTGCTCATGATTAGTGACCCAAGTTGATGTCAAAGTTCATTCACGCTCGAGACAGACCCTGCTGCGTATCGTAGAAAGTGGTCAAGTTGGTATCAATAGGTACATTGAAAATCGCCACATACATAGTCCTACATACCCAGTCACTCTAGTTGGCATCAAAGAGGATCATCGAAGTGCCGCATATGCGCTATTGCAGATACCCAGTGACTCTAGTTGATGTCAAAGTTCATTCATGCTCGACACATGCCCTGCTGCATATCGTTGGAAGTCGTCAAGTTGTAATCAATAGGTAGATTTAAAAGCGGCACATACACAGTCATACATACCCAGTGACTCAAGCTGGCATCAAAGAGGCTCATTGAACTGCGGCCTATGTGCTGTTGCTCATACCATGTGACCCAAGTTGTCAAAGTTGATTCACACTCGACACATACCCTGCTGCATACCGTTGGAAGCGGTCAATTCGTATCAATAGGCACATTGAAAAGCTGCACATACGCAGTACCACATACCCAGTGACTCTAGTTGGCATCAAAGAGGTTCATGGAGGTGCCGCATATGCGCTATTGCAGATACGCAGTGACCCAAGTTGATGTCAAAGTTCATTCATGCACGACACATACCCTGTTGCATAACGTTGGAAGTGGTCAAGTTGGTAACAATAGGTACAATTAAAAGCGGCACATACGTAGGGCCGCATACCCAGTGACTCCAGTTGGCGTCAGCGAGGTTCCTTGAAGTGCGGCGTATGCGCTGTTCCACATACCCAGAGACCCAAGTTGATGTCAAAGTTCATTCATGTTTGACACATACCCTGCTGCATCTCGTTGGAAGTGGTCAAATTGGTATGAAAAGGTAGATTGAAAAGCGGCACATACGCAGTGCCACATACCCAGTGACTCACGATGGCATCAAAGAAGCTCATTGAAGTACGGTATATGCGCTGTTGCTCATGCCCAGTGACCCAAGTTGATGTCAAAGTTCATTCACGCTCGACACAGACCCTGCTGTGTATCGTAGACAGCGCTCAAGTTGGTATCAATAGGTACATTGAAAACCGGCACATACATAGTGCTACATACCCAGTGACTCAAGTTGGCATCAAAGAGGCTCATTTAGGTGCCGCATATGCGCTATTGCAGATACCCAGTGAGCCTAGTTGATGTCAAAGTTCATTCATGCTCGACACATACCCTGTTGCATATCGTTGGAAGTCGTCAAATTGGTATCAATAGGTAGATTTAAAAGCGGCACATACACGGTGCTACATACCCAGTGACATCAAAGAGGTTCATTGAAGTGCGGCATATGCACTGTTGCTCACGTCCAGTGACCCAAGTTGATGTCAAAGTTGATTCAGGTTCGACACATACCCCGCTGCATATCGTTGGAAGCGGTCAATTGGTATCAATAGGTACATTGAAAACCTGCACATACGCAGTACCACATACCCAGTGACCCAAGCTGGCGTCCACGAGGTTCATTGAAGTGTGACATATGCGCTGTTGCACATACCCAGTGACCCAAAGTGTCAAAGTTCATTCACGCACGACACATACCCTGCCGCATATCATTGGAAATGGTCAAGTTGGTATCAATTGGTACATTAAAAAGCGGCACATACGCAGTGCCACATACCCAGTGACTCAAGATGGCATCAAAGAGGCTCATTGAAGTGCGGCATATGCGCTGTTGCTCATGCCCAGTGACCCAAGTTGATGTCAAAGTTGCTTCAGGTTCGACACGTACCCTGCTGCATCTCGTTGGAAGTAGTCAAGTTGGTATCAATAGGTAGATTGAAAAGCGGCACATACGCCGTGCCACATACCCAGTGACACAAGATGGCATCAAAGAGGTTCACTGAAGTGCGGCATATGAGCTGTTGCACATACCAAGTCACCCAAGGTGTCAAAGTTCATAGACGCTCGACACATACCCTGCCACATAACGTTGGAAGTGGTCAAGTTGGTATCAATTGGTACATTGAAAAGTGGCACATACACAGTGCTACATACCCAGTGACTCAAGTTGGCATCAAAGAGGTTCATTGAAGTGCGGCATATGCGCTGTTGCACATACCCAGTGACACAAGTTGATGTCAAAGTTCATTCATGCTCGACACGTACCTTGCTGCATCTCGTTGGAAGTGGTCAAGTTGGTATCAACAGGTAGATTGAAATGCGGCACATACACAGTGCTGCATACCCTGTGACTCAAGTTGGCATCAAAGAGGTTCATTGAAATGTGGCATATGCGCTGTTGCTCATGATTAGTGACCTAAGTTGATGTCAAAGTTCATTCACGCTCGACACAGACGTACCCTGCTGCGTATCGTAGAAAGTGGTCAAGTTGGTATCAATAGGTACATTGAAAATCGGCACATACATAGTGCTACATACCCAGTGACCTAGGTTGGCATCAGCGAGGTTCACTGAAGTGCGGCATATGCGCTGTTGCACATACCCAGTGACCCAAGTTGATGTCAAAGTTGATTCAGGTTCGACACATACCCCGCTGCATATCGTTGGAAGCGGTTAATTAGTATCAATAGGTACATTGAAAAGCTGCACATATGCAGTACCACATACCCAGTGACCTAGGTTGGCATCAGCGAGGTTCACTGAAGGGCGGCATATGAGTTGTTGCACATACCAAGTCACCCAAGGTGTCAAAGTTCATACACGCTCGAAACATACCCTGCCGCCTATCGTAGGAAGTGGTCAAGTTAGTATCAATCTGTACATTGAAAAGTGGCACATACACAGTGCTACATACCCAGTGACTCAAGTTGGCATCAAAGAGGTTCATTGAAGTACGGCATATGCACTGTTTCACATACCCAGAGACCCAAGTTGATGTCAAAGTTGATTCAGGTTCGACACATACTCCGCTGCATATCGTTGGAAGCGGTCAATTAGTATCAATAGGTACATTGAAAAGCTGAACATACGCAGTACCACATACCCAGTGACCTAGGTTGGCATCAGCAAGGTTCACTGAAGTGTGGCATATGAGCTGTTGCACATACCAAGTCACCCAAGGTGTCAAAGTTCATACACGCTCGACACATACCCTGCCGCATATCGTTGGAAGTGGTCAAGTTGGTATCAATTGGTACATTGAAATGCGGCACATAAACAGTTCTACATACCCAGTGACTCACGTTGGCATCAAAGAGGTTCATTGAAGTGCGGCATATGCGCAATTGCAGATAACCAGTGACCCATCTTGACGTCAAAGTTCATTCGTGCTCGACACATACCCTGCTGCATATCGTTGGACTCGTCAAGTTGGTATCAATAGGTAGATTGAAAAGCGGCACATACACAGTGCTACATACCCATTGACTCAAGTTGGCATCAAAGATGTTCACTGAAGTGCGGCATATGAGCTGTTGCACATACCCAGTGACCAGAGTTGATGTCAAAGTTCATTCATGCTCGACACGTACATTGCTGCATCTCGTTGGAAGTGGTCAAGTTGGTAACAATAGGTACAATGAAAAGCGGCACATACGTAGGGCCGCATACCCAGTGACTCCAGTTGGCGTCAGCGAGGTTCCTTGAAGTGCGGCATATGCGCTGTTCCACATACCCAGAGACCCAAGTTGATGTCAAAGTTCATTCATGTTTGACACATACCCTGCTGCATCTCGTTAGGAGTGGTCAAATTGGTATGAAAAGGTACATTGAAAAGCGGCACATACGCAGTGCCACATACCCAGTGACTCACGATGGCATCAAAGAGGCTCATTGAAGTACGGCATATGCGCTGTTGCTTATGCCCAGTGACGCAAGTTGATGTCAAAGTTCATTCACGCTCGACACAGACTCTGATGCGTATCGTAGAAAGTGGTCAAGTTGGTATCATTAGGTGGATTGAAAAGCGGCACATACACAGTTCTACATACCCAGTGACTCAAGTTGGCATCAAAGAGGTACATCGAAGTGCCGCATATGCGCTATTGCAGATACCCAGTGACTCTAGTTGATGTCAAAGTTCATTCATGCTCGACACATGCCCTGCTGCAAATCGTTGGAAGTCGTCAAGTTGGTATCAATAGGTAGATTTAAAAGCAGCACATACACAGTCCTACATACCCAGTGACTCAAGCTGGCATCAAAGAGGCTCATTGAAGTGCGGCCTATGTGCTGTTGCTCATACCATGTTACCCAAGTTGTCAAAGTTGATTCACGCCACAGACAGTGGTCAAGTTGGTATCAATAGGTACATTGAAAACCGGCACATACATAGTGCTACATACCCAGTGACATCAAAGAGGTTCATTGAAGTGCGGCATATGCACTGTTGCTCACGTCCAGTGACCCAAGTTGATGTCAAAGTTGATTCAGGTTCGACACATACCCCGCTGCATATCGTTGGAAGCGGTCAATTGGTATCAATAGGTACATTGAAAAGCTGCACATACGCAGTACCACATACCCAGTGACCCAAGCTGGCGTAGACGAGGTTCATTGAAATGTGACATATGCGCTGTTGCACATACCCAGTGACCCAAAGTGTCAAAGTTCATTCACGCACGACACATACCCTGCCGCATATCATTGGAAATGGTCAAGTTGGTATCAATTGGTACATTAAAAAGCGGCACATACGCAGTGCCACATACCCAGTGACTCAAGATGGCATCAAAGAGGCTCATTGAAGTGCGGCATATGCGCTGTTGCTCATGCCCAGTGACCCAAGTTGATGTCAAAGTTGCTTCAGGTTCGACACATACCCTGCTGAATCTCGTTGGAAGTAGTCAAGTTGGTATCAATAGGTAGATTGAAAAGCGGCACATACGCCGTGCTACATACCCAGTGACACAAGATGGCATCAAAGAGGCTCATTGAAGGCCGGAATATGCGCCCAGTGACCCAAGATGATGTCAAAGTTCATCCAGCTTCGACACATACCCCGCTGCATATCGTTGGAAGCGGTCAATTGGTATCAATAGGTACATTGAAAAGCTGCACATACGCAGTTCCACATACCCAGTGACTCAAGTTGGCATCAAAGAGGTTCACTGAAGTGCGGCATATGAGCTGTTGCACATACCCAGTGACACAAGTTGATGTCAAAGTTCATTCATGCTCGACACGTACCTTGCTGCATCTCGTTGGAAGTGGTCAAGTTGGTATGAAAAGGTACAGTGAAAAGCGGCACATACGCAGTGCCACATACCCAGTGACTCAAGATGGCATCAAAGAGGCTCATTGAAGTACGGCATATGCGCTGTTGCTCATGCCCAGTGACCCAAGTTGATGTCAAAGTTCATTCATGCACGACACATACCCTGTTGCATATCGTTGGAAGTGGTCAAGTTGGTAACAATAGGTACAATGAAAAGCGGCACATACGAAGGGCCGCATACCCAGCGACTCCAGTTGGCGTCAGCGAGGTTCCTTGAAGTGCGGCGTATGCGCTGTTCCACATACCCAGAGACCCAAGTTGATGTCAAAGTTCACTCATGTTTGACACATACCCTGCTGCATCTCGTTGGAAGTGGTCAAGTTGGTATGAAAAGGTACATTGAAAAGCGGCACATACGCAGTGCCACATACCCAGTGACTCAAGTTGGCATCAAAGAGGTTCATTGAAGTGTGGCATATTCGCTGTTGCACATACGCAGTGACCCAAGTTGATGTCAAAGTTGATTCAGGTTCGACACGTACCCTGCTGCATCTTGTTGGAAGTGGTCAAGTTGGTATCAATAGGTAGATTGAAAAGCGGCACATACGCCGTGCCACATACCCAGTGACACAAGATAGCATCAAAGAGGCTCATTGAAGTCCGGCATATGCGCCGTTGCTCATGCCCAGTGACCCAAGCTGATGCCAAAGTTCATCCAGGTTCGACACATACGCCGCTGCATATCGTTCGAAGCGATCAATTGGTATCAATAGGTACATTGAAAAGCTGCACATACGCAGTGCCACATACCCAGTGACTCAAGTTGGCATCAAAGAGGTTCACTGAAGTGCGGCATATGAGCTGTTGCACATACCAAGTCACCCAAGGTGTCAAAGTTCATAGACGCTCGACACATACCCTGCCGCATAACGTTGGAAGTGGTCAAGTTGGTGTCAATTGGTACATTGAAAAGTGGCACATACACAGTGCTACATACCCAGTGACTCAAGTTGGCATCAAAGAGGTTCATTGAAATGTGGCATATGCGCTGTTGCTCATGATTAGTGACCCAAGTTGATGTCAAAGTTCATTCACGCTCGACACAGACCCTGCTGCGTATCGTAGAAAGTGGTCAACTTGGTAACAATAGGTGGATTGAAAGCGGCACATACACAGTTCTACATACTCAGTGACTCAAGTTGGCATCAAAGAGGTTCATCGAAGTGCGGCATATGCGCTGTTCCACATACCCAGAGACCCAAGTTGATGTCAAAGTTCATTCATGTTTGACACATACCCTGCTGCATCTCGTTAGGAGTGGTCAAATTGGTATGAAAAGGTACATTGAAAAGCGGCACATACGCAGTGCCACATACCCAGTGACTCACGATGGCATCAAAGAGGCTCATTGAAGTACGGCATATGCGCTGTTGCTTATGCCAGTGACGCAAGTTGATGTCAAAGTTCATTCACGCTCGACACAGACCCTGATGCGTATCGTAGAAAGTGGTCAAGTTGGTATCATTAGGTGGATTGAAAAGCGGCACATACACAGTTCTACATACCCAGTGACTCAAGTTGGCATCAAAGAGGTACATCGAAGTGCCGCATATGCGCTATTGCAGATACCCAGTGACTCTAGTTGATGTCAAAGTTCATTCATGCTCGACACATGCCCTGCTGCAAATCGTTTGGAAGTCGTCAAGTTGGTATCATAGGTAGATTTAAAAGCAGCACATACACAGTCCTACATACCCAGTGACTCAAGCTGGCATCAAAGAGGCTCATTGAAGTGCGGCCTATGTGCTGTTGCTCATACCATGTTACCCAAGTTGTCAAAGTTGATTCACGCCACAGACAGTGGTCAAGTTGGTATCAATAGGTACATTGAAAACCGGCACATACATAGTGCTACATACCCAGTGACATCAAAGAGGTTCATTGAAGTGCGGCATATGCACTGTTGCTCACGTCCAGTGACCCAAGTTGATGTCAAAGTTGATTCAGGTTCGACACATACCCCGCTGCATATCGTTGGAAGCGGTCAATTGGTATCAATAGGTACATTGAAAAGCTGCACATACGCAGTACCACATACCCAGTGACCCAAGCTGGCGTAGACGAGGTTCATTGAAGTGGACATATGCGCTGTTGCACATACCCAGTGACCCAAAGTGTCAAAGTTCATTCACGCACGACACATACCCTGCGCATATCATTGGAAGATGGTCAAGTTGGTATCAATGTGGTACATTAAAAAGCGGCCACCTACGCAGTGCCCACATACCCAGTGACTCAAGATGGCTATCAAAGCGGCTCATTGAAGTGCGGCATATGCGCTGTTGTCCATGCCCAGTCTAGGACCCAAGTGATGTCGAAAGTTGCTTCAGGTTCGACACATACCCTGCTGAATCTCGTTGGAAGTAGTCAAGTTGGTATCAATAGGTAGATTGAAAAGCGCACATACGCCGTGCTACATACCCAGTGACACAAGATGGCATCAAAGAGGCTCATTGAAGGCCGGAATATGCGCCCAGTGACCCAAGATGATGTCAAAGTTCATCCAGCTTCGACACATACCCCGCTGCATATCGTTGGAAGCGGT
This sequence comes from Dermacentor silvarum, assembly GCF_013339745.2. NCBI lineage: Eukaryota > Metazoa > Arthropoda > Arachnida > Ixodida > Ixodidae > Dermacentor > Dermacentor silvarum. The sequence goes on from NC_051158.1 coordinate 1,976,759, forward strand.
CAATTGGTATCAATAGGTACATTGAAAAGCTGCACATACGCAGTTCCACATACCCAGTGACTCAAGTTGGCATCAAAGAGGTTCACTGAAGTGCGGCATATGAGCTGTTGCACATACCCAGTGACACAAGTTGATGTCAAAGTTCATTCATGCTCGACCGTACCTTGCTGCATCTCGTTGGAAGTCGTCAAGTTGGTATGAAAAGGTACAGTGAAAAGCGGCACATACGCAGTGCCACATACCCAGTGACTCAAGATGGCATCAAGAGGCTCATTGAAGTACGGCATATGCGCTGTTGCTCATGCCCAGTGACCCAAGTTGATGTCAAAGTTCATTCATGCACGACACATACCCTGTTGCATATCGTTGGAAGTGGTCAGTTGGTAACAATAGGTACAATGAAAAGCGGCACATACGAAGGGCCGCATACCCAGCGACTCCAGTTGGCGTCAGCGAGGTTCCTTGAAGTGCGGCGTATGCGCTGTTCCACATACCCAGAGACCCAAGTTGATGTCAAAGTTCACTCATGTTTGACACATACCCTGCTGCATCTCGTTGGAAGTGGTCAAGTTGGTATGAAAAGGTACATTGAAAAGCGGCACATACGCAGTGCCACATACCCAGTGACTCAAGTTGGCATCAAAGAGGTTCATTGAAGTGGGCATATTCGCTGTTGCACATACGCAGTGACCCAAGTTGATGTCAAAGTTGATTCAGGTTCGACACGTACCCTGCTGCATCTGTTGGAGTGGTCAAGTTGGTATCAATAGGTAGATTGAAAAGCGGAACATACGCCGTGCCACATACCCAGTGACACAAGATAGCATCAAAAGAGGCTCATTGAAGTCCGGCATATGCGCCGTTGCTCATGCCCAGTGACCCAAGCTGATGCCAAAGTTCATCCAGGTTCGACACATACGCCGCTGCATATCGTTCGAAGCGATCAATTGGTATCAATAGGTACATTGAAAAGCTGCACATACGCAGTGCCACATACCCAGTGACTCAAGTTGGCATCAGAGAGGTTCACTGAAGTGCGGCATATGAGCTGTTGCACATACCAAGTCACCCAAGGTGTCAAAGTTCTAGACGCTCGACACATACCCTGCCGCATAACGTTGGAAGTGGTCAGTTGGTATCAATTGGTACATTGAAAAGTGGCACATACACAGTGCTACATACCCAGTGACTCAAGTTGGCATCAAAGAGGTTCATTGAAATGTGGCATATGCGCTTTTGCTCATGATTAGTGACCCAAGTTGATGTCAAGTTCATTCACGCTCGACACAGACCCTGCTGCGTATCGTAGAAGTGGTCAACTTGGTGGATTGAAAGCGGCACATACACATTCTACATACTCAGTGACTCAAGTTGGCATCAAAGAGGTTCATTGAGTGCCGCTATTGCCTAATTGCAGATACCCAGTGACCTATTGATGTCAAAGTTTCATTCAGCTCGACACGTACCTTGCCATGCTCTCGTGGAAGTGTCAAGTTGGTATCATAGGCAGATTGAAATGCGGCCATACACAGTGCGACATACCCTGTGACTCAAGTTGGCATCAAGAGGTTCATTGAAAGTTGCATATGCGCTTGGCTCATGACATTAGTGACCCATAGTTGATGTCAAAGGTATCATGCACGGCTCGACC
>NC_051158.1:1978509-2026406 GCF_013339745.2 Dermacentor silvarum
ATAAAATCAGATTACACGGATTTTTCATGAACTTTACAACACATCTTGCATAATACAGAAACATTTTCTTTAACATTTCATCGCTAATGCAGTGAGAAATATTTTTTTTATTTTCAAGTGGCAACATTTAAAAAATGAAAGTACACAATGTAAAATCAAACAAACAACAAACATGCGCAACTCGCGAAGTATTGGCACTACGATTGAAGAGAAAGATGCACCACATTACTGCTCAAAAACGCATTTCGAGCACTAAACTCGTGTACTTATATACCGTAGGTTATGATGATCTGCTAGGCATGAGGCTGATAAAGTAATTTGCGCAGGAAGTTTTTTCATTCGCAATTTACTTTCAAGACAGCAGCTCGTTTGATAACATCTTATGAAGCGTATGGATGCTCCTGACTGAGAGTATACAGTATATTTAGAAATGTGCTGTATATTTTCGTGTAAAGAGCCGCACCGTCAGTTTTGGTCATAATATTTCACATAGTTATTCATGCATGGGCTGCACCCCTTTTTTTCTAAACGCGCATCTTGCCGTGGTTGTCCAACACTTATATCCGCTCGGAGTGAGGCAGTACTGTGGCGTATCATAGCTCCCATTCGGTTGGATCCAAAGCTGGTAGTCTTTTGGCAGAAAGCGCGGCTTCACTCTTGGCATCCTCATGCAAGTAATTTCCTGGTGCTGTCGGGATCGTGCCATCGCGCTTTCTCACGGACTGTATTTCGTAGACAGCTATTGCCACAGCGCACTGACGCATTTCACAACTGTTGCGGTATTCTTGTTGTCTATTGCATAATTTTCTTTCTCATAAGACATCACGTGATAGTTTGTTCATTTCGTACAGATGCATCTTCTAATGATCTGATCAGAGGAGTGGGAATTTTTGCTTGTAAAACAATATTTTCCAAATTGCATGGCAACACATTTTGATGCTTTGAGTACGCTCCTCTGCACCATGTGGAGTTGTGCTGAGCTGGCTCCTTGACACCATTTTCTCCTTGCAGCTGCCTTCTTGAGTTTTATAAAACGGGTGCCTGAAAAACAATGTGCGCGCAAATGAACATGAGGAAATATTGTGAAACCATCTAAAAACAGTCAAGGAAAAATGTCATGGCACTAAGAAGCCTTAGCGCTAAGTATTTGTACTGTAATACAAGTGAAACATGTAAATGACTGTAATAGTCAACTTCAATACCACTTTTAAATTCTTTGACTTAAGGAAAGAAAAAAGAAAACTGGCCGTTAGGACTCAGTCCAGCACCAGTGTTACAAAAATCCCGAAAAATAAAATATTGGTCATCGTTGGCACACTTCGTAAACGCATCCCCTCCTCTAGGGGAGTGAGCAGTGGTGGTATTGTCTGCATCTCATTTCTAACGTTATGAATAAATATAATTCCTGAAGAGAATTTAGGCTCTTTGGCTTATCTAAAACAAAAGAAATCAGCTGCCAAAGTAAAGGGAACATAGCTAGTGGAGTTAAATGTATAAAGACTACACTCGGCATACACAAGTGGCCAACAATAATGCAAATGTGGTGCTAGAAGAATGACGCGACATGACATGAAAAGGAGGTGAACCACCTTTAAAGAAACCCGTCAAACTTATGAGACCGAATTCTGTACGCTCTGCTTATGTTGCACTTGAAGTTGATTACGATATGAAGTGCTCAAATTTGCAGTCATTTAACTGAACAGTGAAGCATGTAGTTTTATGTAACCTGCCGAAAAGCAAAGAGTGCAAAGCTGTATGACGAATTCAGATGTGTCACAAACACCTCTTGTGACACGTCCTAGGCACGCGCCCACTGTGCCCTCCCCCCCTTCTGGTTACGATACTGCTCAAGCCATAATTTGAGGATCATATTTTCAGTAGGCATGACAATATGGTCATCTAGTTCAATGGATATTACTCGGTGTGATTATAAGAAGGGGTAGCAAGCCCTGTTTACGGCAAGCTTACCCACATTTCAAGAATGACAAGAAACAGTTCACTGCGGCCTGTATCTAAGCTTCTAAAAGCATGAACTTATTTCCATTTGTGAGGTACGCAGTGGGGTTCATTTTTGACGGACTCGACTCTTGCTGCAGTTTGAAATCTAGCATTTTACATACTTGAAGGCATTTAAAAGCTTCAGTTCGACCAACGTTATTAGTTATTAGACCAACTTATAGTTTGTGCATGATAAACGACTGGTAAACTGCAAGGTAACATTTTACTTTGATACTTCATTTCTCCACGAAAAATAACAAGATGGTAAATACATTTCAATCTGCCCTGCAATAGCAAAATGCACAGCTTACGCTTGGATCCCACAAAGGAAGGTTGATTTAGCCGTTCATACGATATAATTTTTAAGTGCCAACTCATACTAGGAAATGCACAGGCATATCGAAAACAACAAACGTGGAGACCGAGCCAATAGCAATAATGTAGAACGTCCCTGTCACTGTAATCCTACAACAGTAGCCACTGTATTCGATTCCAGTGCATAACTCGCCGCTTGACCAGTCACCGAGTCCATACACAACGCGCCTGTTCACATTCGCACCGTGCTCGGAAACCGCAACACGAGACACAAAATCAGACATAAATTCACACCAATACATTGGCAAAAAAAGGTGTCTCATTCAGCGCAAAGCAAAAATTCCCCATGCGTATTCAGGCAGTTTAACATTACGCGCCACACTGACCTCACGCAGCGTGCAGCTGTATGCCTGCGGCAACTTTCTAACAGGCGCTAGCGCTGCACGTAACTTCACTGGCCGCAGATTACCTATGGGCAAAACACAGTCAAGCGCGCGCCTTAATATAACGAAAGCAAGCCGCCAACAAGCTGACGCCTTTTGTTATGTAACTCCTTAGTTAAACAGCGATCCGCACACCGTACACTGCAAAACTGAATAAATTCAAACACATAGAACACACGCTAAGCACGCTCGGCATTGGCACGGAATCATGGGCTGGTGAAGAAACCTTTTTATGCGACGCCGCGTCTCACTATTGAACACACCGTGCTTCACTGAGCGTTTGCGATTTTGAAAGCTCTCACGGATTGCGGCAAGTGATAAAATCACATGCAGTCATCGTGACGACTGGCTTTCTCTATTGACATCGAATGACGCAGCACGCATACCTTTAGTCCGTTGGCAATCGCGGCGGCTTAACAGGCTTAACTACGCGATCACTGCCTGGCGATAGCATGTCATATACGCAGAATGTGCCACGTAAGTTAGAAATCACTTACCGTGGAGTATTTGTTGTTCAATCCAACGAACGATGAACGACTGTCCTCTTTTCGCGGCGGTGAAACGTGGCTGGCACAAGAGTTTTCTTGGATGGCCTTGGCGCGCGCCGCCTGCCCGGGCCTGCCCGCTGAACGGATCGCCTTTCTCCGGCGCTGTGCTGTTCCGCGATGTTGTGCGGGCGCGCGGTGGGGGCGACTCCGAAACAAAAAGTAGTGCGCTGATCTCCGCACCAGTTTGCGCGCTGGATGCCTCTTCTCTTACAAGAAAAACGATGCGCTCTTGCTCTACCTGCGTACAGTGGCTAGAATAGGGAAGTGTGATTACCGCCCGGCGGCTCCTATGGCAACCACCGTCGCCGCTTGTGATGCATCCGCCAAAGGGCGCTCGCACTCGTTTATACGTCAAGCTGCGCGCCCGATACGAATTGGTCCGCGAGTTTCTCCCGCTTTCTGTTGGAAATTCTCGTGCGAAGTAATGTTTCGTGCGGTGCCGACAAGTGCTCAGGGATGAGCCGCCGTCAAAGTCGCTGTTTTGTGCCTGTCTGCACGACTGGTTACAAATCGTGCAAAAAGAAGTCGCTCTTCGGGGTACCGTAAGACGAGGAGACGTACCGAAAGTGGCAGCGCAACATACCTCGGGTGGACAAGCCACTCGAACGAAATACCGCTTTGTGCGAACTGCATTTCGATCCGCAGTTTGTGTCGCGTCACTTTGAACACATCATCAGTGGTGAGCTGGTGCGCCTGGAAAGGAGCAGGCCATTGCTACAGCCGGATGCGATACTGACGATCTTTCCAAACGTCCCCAAGTACATCTCCAAGCCAGTGCCTAAGAAAAGTAATCCGAAAGAAATGTTGGACCCACAGTTTGCACCTCCACAAAAAAGAAATAGCAAATCGACGTGGCCTCACCCGACACATCGGATGAAGCACCCACGCTTGCCGCCAACTCTGGATTACCAAAATGTGATCGTGCCTTCCGATCAGTGGCGTAAGCACGTTTTTTTTCTGAAACTTCCCTTTTTGTCGCATATAGCGTCTGCATACTGGGGCCAATCATGAGCGTGCTTCACGCCCAAAAGCTTGTGCTGTTTCGTTGCGGGGACAGCATGATCGAACACTAAGTGTTTGTACGTGGTGTCGAGCTCTCACTTGATGAGCACTGCGATCCTCCATCCCTCCTAGAGGCTGTTGACAGCATGCAGCTCTGTTCTGACGCTGCGCGGTCGGTGGAGTTCCCTCTTGCGCGCAGCCCCAACATGACAAGCTGGTATGAAAGCCTCTACCCCACGAAGTGCAAGGGGCTTGTAAGTGGCCCTGAGAAGTGCTGCATCACCTCCAAGTACCTCAGAAGGCTATTGCTCAACCAGAGGTGTCGACCTAGGCAGCTAAAGCGTAAGGAAAATTACGCCAGGAAGCTATAGGCAAGGACCCAAGCTACGGCGCGCCGCCTAAGAGCCAAAGCGAAAAGCTTGGACGAGGCTCTCGCGCAGCAAAAACAGGCAAATCACGCGATTGAAGAAAATGCACCGAAGAAGAAGATCGAGAAGCTCCCACCCAAACAGAAGACAGCAATCATGCAGTGCTTTGAAGCTGCAAAAATGATCAATAATTGCACCATATTTTGCTTATAACATACGAGTTTTCAAGAAATCTTGCAAACGTGAAAATATTGAGCGAGCCAAGGCAACTTTTATGTAACGTAATCATCGGTGCATGCCAATTAAGGGCAGTTACATATATTTAAGTGAAATCCGATTGCATCTTTCTTTAACGAACAACTCGGACTCAATTCATCTTTGCAAGCAAGAACAGTTGTTTTCGTTCAAGCGTGCGTTTATAGACAGTAATTTGGCGCGTAAAGTAAGACCGCAGTGAAGCAAAACTCGAGGCGTGTCCGCGCGGCCTCCGAGGTAAACATGCCAAGACGGCCTAGATCTCGCAAGCAAATTACATGTTGTACGCGAATTTATAGGGCGCATATGTCGCTATAATGTTGCTGCGATCTTCGCGAACACGAGTGGCTGAGCAAGATGTGCCATTTGAGGTAAAGAAAAGGAAATTCGCATCGCGAATCGGGGCGCTTATCCGGCTAGTCGATCGTCGGGCCTGGTCGCACGACGTGAATACAAGCGTCAGCGCCGCCTTGCGGCTGCATCTGAAACGCGCACGCGAGCGGCGGGGCCTTCGTCACACTTCCCTATTCTAGCCACTGTAACCTGCGTGAGCGATACATCGCCATGTTCCCAACCAGCCTCATGCAGTTTAAGCAGCAGTATATACTACGTTTTGCTCTCTGTTGCCGCGAGAGTGGAACGGGCATTCTACTCTCTCTCAGACGGGCAGAGTATAAATAACATTTCACTCTCTCGATGCGGATAGAGTGAACAATGCATTTCACTCTCCCCGTCATTTTGCGAGAGTAAAACAATGCATTGAAGAGTAAATCGGCCCCTTCACTCCTGCGATACTCTCCCTAGTTTTTAGAGTGCATACCAAGTCAGCCAAGGTGTCAAAGTTCATACAGCTCGACACATACCCTGCCGCATATTGTTGGAAGTGGTCAAGTTGGTATCAATTGGTACATTGAAAGGTGGCACATACACAGTGCTACATAGCCAGTCACTCAAGTTGGCATCAAAGAGGTTCATTGAAATGCGGCATATGCGCTGTTGCTCATGCCCAGTGACCCAAGTTGATGTCAAAGTTTATACATGCACGACACGTACCCTGCTGCATATTGTTGGAAGTCGTCAAGTTGGTATCAATAGGTAGATTTAAAGGCGGCACATACACAGTCCTACATACCCAGTGACTCAACTGGCATCAAAGAGCCTCATTGAAGTAACGCCTATGTGCTGTTGCTCACGCCCAGTGACCCAAGTTGATGTCAAAGTTGATTCAGGTTCGACACATACCCCACTGCATATCGTTAGAAGCGGTCAATTGGTATCAATAGGTACATTGAAAAGCTCCACATATGCAGTACCACATACCCAGTGACTCAAGCTGGCATCAAAGAGGCTCATTGAAGTGCGGCATATGCGCCGTTGCTCATGCCCAGTGACCCAAGTTGATGTCAAAGTTGATTCAGGTTCGACACATACCCTGCTGCATATCGTTGGAAGTGGTCAAGTTGGTATCAATTGGTACATTGAAAAGTAGCACATACACAGTGCTACCTACCCATTGACTTAAGTTGGCATCAAAGAGGTTCATTGAAGTGCGGCATATGCGCTGTTGCACATACCCAGTGACCCAAGATGTCAAAGTTCATACAAGCTCGACAGAAACCCTGCTGCATATCGTTGGAAGTGGTCAAATTGGTAACAATATGTAGATTTAAAATCGGCCCATACCAGTGCTTTATACCCAGTGACTCAAGCTGGCATCAAAGAGGCTGATTGAAGTGCAGCCTATGTGATGTTGCTCATACCCAGTGACCCAAGTTGTTGTCAAAGTTCATTCATGCTCGACACGTACCCTGCTGCATCTCGTTGGAAGTGGTCAAGTTGGTATCAATATGTAGATTGCAAAGCGGCACATACACAGTCCTACATAACCAGTGACTCAAGCTGGCATCAAAGAGGCTCATTGAAGTGCGGCATATGCACTGTTGCTCATGCCCAGTGACCCAAGTTGATGTCAAAGTTGATTCACGTTCGACACGTACCCTGCTGGTCTCGTTGGAAGTGGTCAAGTTGGTATCAATAGGTAGATTGAAAAGCGGCACATACACAGTGGTACATACCCTGTGACTCAAGTTGGCATCAAAGAGGTTCATTGAAATGCGGCATATGCGCTGTTGCTCATGCCCAGTGACCCAAGTTGATGTCAAAGTTTATTCATGCACGACACGTACCCTGATGCATATTGTTGGAAGTCGTCAAGTTGGTATCAATAGGTAGATTTAAAAGCGGCACATACACAGTCCTACATACCCAGTGACTCAACTGGCATCAAAGAGCCTCATTGAAGTAAGGCCTATGTGCTGTTGCTCACGCCCAGTGACCCAAGTTGATGTCAAAGTTGATTCAGGTTCGGCACATACCCCACTGCATATCGTTAGAAGCGGTCAATTGGTATCAATAGGTACATTGAAAAGCTCCACATATGCAGTACCACATACCCAGTGACTCAAGCTGGCATCAAAGAGGCTCATTGAAGTGCGGCATATGCGCCGTTGCTCATGCCCAGTGACCCAAGTTGATGTCAAAGTTGATTCAGGTTCGACACATACCCCACTGCATATCGTTGGAAGCGGTCAATTGGTATCAATAGGTACATTGAAAAGCTCCACATATGCAGTACCACATACCCAGTGACTCAAGTTGGCATCAAAGAGGTTCACTGAAGTGCGGCATACGAGCTGTTGCACATACCAAGTCACCCAAGGTGTCAAAGTTCATACACGCTCGACACATACCCTGCCGCATATCGTTGGAAGTGGTCAAGTTGGTATCAATTGGTACATACCCAGTGACTTAAGCTGGCATCAAAGAGGCTGATTGAAGTGCAGCCTATGTGATGTTGCTCATACCCAGTGACCCAAGTTGTTGTCAAAGTTCATTCATGCTCGACACGTACCCTGCTGCATCTCGTTGGAAGTGGTCAAGTTGGTTTCAATAGGTAGATTGAAAAGCGGCACATACGCGGTATCACATACCCAGTGACTCAAGTTGGCATCAAAGAGGTTCACTGAAGTGCGGTATATGAGCTGTTGCACATACCAAGTCAGCCAAGGTGTCAAACTTCATACAGCTCGACACATACCCTGCCGCATATTGTTGGAAGTGGTCAAGTTGGTATCAATTGGTACATTGAAAGGTGGCACATACACAGTGCTACATAGCCAGTCACTCAAGTTGGCATCAAAGAGGTTCATTGAAGTGCGGCATATTCGCTGTTGCACATACCCAGTGACCCATGTTGACGTCAAAGTTCATTCATGCTCGACACATACCCTGCTGCATATCGTTGGATGTCGTCAAGTTGGTATCAATAGGTAGATTGAAAAGCGGCACATACATAGTGCTACATACCCAGTGACTCAACTGGCATCAAAGAGCCTCATTGAAGTGCGGCCTATGTGTTGTTGCTCACGCCCAGTGACCCAAGTTGATGTCAAAGTTGATTCAGTTTCGACACATACCCCACTGCATATCGTTGGAAGCGGTCAATTGGTATCAATAGGTACATTGAAAAGCTCCACATATGCAGTACCACATACCCAGTGACTCAAGTTGGCATCAAAGAGGTTCACTGAAGTGCGGCATATGAGCTGTTGCACATACCAAGTCACCCAAGGTGTCAAAGTTCATACACGCTCCACACATACCCTGCCGCCTATCGTAGGAAGTGGTCAAGTTGGTATCAATAGGTAGATTGAAAAGCGGCACATACACAGTGGTACATACCCAGTGACTCAAGTTGGCATCAAAGAGGTTCATTGAAATGCGGCATATGCGCTGTTGCTCACGCCCAGTGACCCAAGTTGATGTCAAAGTTTATTCATGCACGACACGTACCCTGCTGCATATTGTTGGAAGTCGTCAAGTTGGTATCAATAGGTAGATTTAAAAGCGGCACATACACAGTCCTACATACCCAGTGACTCAACTGGCATCAAAGAGCCTCATTGAAGTGCGGCCTATGTGCTGTTGCTCACGCCCAGTGACCCAAGTTGATGTCAAAGTTGATTCAGGTTCGACACATACCCCACTGCATATCGTTGGAAGCGGTCAATTGGTATCAATAGGTACATTGAAAACCTCCACATACATAGTGCTACATACCCAGTGACTCAAGCTGGCATCAAAGAGGCTCATTGAAGTGCGGCATATGCGCCGTTGCTCATGCCCAGTGACCCAAGTTGATGTCAAAGTTGATTCAGGTTCGACACATACCCCACTGCATATCGTTGGAAGCGGTCAATTGGTATCAATAGGTACATTGAAAAGCTCCACATATGCAGTACCACATACCCAAAGACTCAAGTTGGCATCAAAGAGGTTCACTGAAGTGCGGCATACGAGCTGTTGCACGTACCAAGTCACCCAAGGTGTCAAAGTTCATACACGCTCGACACATACCCTGCCGCATATCGTTGGAAGTGGTCAAGTTGGTATCAATTGGTACATACCCAGTGACTTAAGCTGGCATCAAAGAGGCTGATTGAAGTGCAGCCTATGTGATGTTGCTCATACCCAGTGACCCAAGTTGTTGTCAAAGTTCATTCATGCTCGACACGTACCCTGCTGCATCTCGTTGGAAGTGGTCAAGTTGGTTTCAATAGGTAGATTGAAAAGCGGCACATACGCGGTATCACATACCCAGTGACTCAAGTTGGCATGATGATGATGATATTTGGTGTTTTGTGGCGCAAGGGCCAAGTGTGGCCAAAGAGCGCCAAGACAATGAATGGTATGTTTGCCATGATCAGTGAGTTCCGATGACGGGATGCAATGTGGCTGTAAAGGGGCCTAAGAACAAATCGCGGTATAGAAGCGTAAAACATATATCGAATATAATTATGGCAGTGACGTGTGGAATGATCTATGGGTAGTGAATGGATGAGAAATGGTCATGGTGCTTAGAGTATTAAGAGTATAAAAGTAGCACGACGCCTACCGGAAGCCTTTGTAGACAAAGACCAGGAGGCACGTGCTTTCTTTAATAAAATACCGCAGCAGCGGCCTCTCCAGAGAGACCGTGCTACAAGTCACCTGGATATATAACACGAAAGTTAGGTATATCCTTTAAAAACGCGATAACGGATTGGTAATTAAAAAGAGGTTCATTGCCCAAAAACATACATGGATGCAATGGTAGATTCTGCCGTAACGATAATGAAAAATGTATTTTCCTCTGAGGCTCTAGTTCAGGGCATTGCAGGAGGACGTGAAGTACACTAAGTGGCTCGCCACATTCATCACAGACAGGCGGATGACCACCGGACAATAAGTATGCGTGTGTACTGTATGTGTGTCCTATTCTGAGTCTGCAAAGTGTAACTTGTGTGCGGCGTGTCTTCGATTCTGGTGGCCAATGAGCGAGTTGAGGCTTTATAGTGTGTAATTTGTTTCTCGTTTCTCTGTCCCACAGACGTTGCCAGTAGGCCCTGACCTTTTTCTTGAGAAAGGGTTTTAGGTCCATTACAGGGACAGCTATGGGTGAAGTGGCAGCGTCTGTATGAGCAGATGTGGCTAGCTTGTCGGCCAACTCATTCCCCTCGATCTCGCGGTGCCCTGGCACCCAGCACAGCACAATTTGTTGCTTGGATGCATACGCGGTGCAAATTATGGAATAAAGAGCTATAATGACGGGGTTTCTGTGCCTACTGAGAGTTTTTAAACATTTCAACACGGATAAAGAGTCAGTAAAGATGATTGCCTTGGGTATGTCTAACCGTTTGATGTGTTTAACCGCCGCCAGGATGGCGTAGGCCTCCGCTGTAAAGATGGTTGTGTTTGGGTGTAGAACTCCGGCAGCCGAAAAGGATGGACCGACCGCCGCGTAAGACACGCCAGTGTGTGACTTTGAGGCGTCAGTAAAATATTCCGGACAAGAGTATTTGTGCTGCAATTCGAGGAAGTGCATACGGATATGTGCGACCGGCGCATGCTTTGTGACCTCAATGAAGGACAGATCACAGTCAATCAGCTGCCACTGCCATGGCGGCAGCTCTACAGGAGGGGGCATGACATCGTGCTCATGGAGCGACACATCCATTTCTTCGGCAAGACTGCTTACTCGCAGTGCGTAGGGCTTTCTCACGGAAGGGCGGTTCAGAAAGGTTTGGGCACTGGACAGATCGTTTATAGTTGTGTAGGCAGGGTGCGTATTGTTTGAGTTCACTTTTAGGAAATATACAAAGGATAAGTAAGTTCTCTGTAGATGTAGCGACCATTCATTTGATTCGGCATAAAGGCTTTCTACGGGGCTTGTTCTGAACGCACCCGTAGAGAGGCGGATACCCTGATGGTGGACTGGGTCTAACATTTTCAAGGCGCTCGGCGTAGCGGAGTGATATATAATGGAACCGTAGTCTATACGTGATCGAATGAGGCTCTTATATAGATTCAATAGACATCTTGTGTCACTACCCCACGTAGTGCGAGACAACACTTTCAAGATGCTCATTGTCTTCAGGCACTTGTTTCTTAAATACTTTAGATGTGGGATAAACGTTAACTTCGCGTCCAGAATTAGGCCTAGGAATTTGTGTTCAGTTTTTACAGGTAGACCCTCACCCTGTATCTCGATGTTGGGATCAGGGTGCAGACCTCTCTTTCTGGAGAAGAGGACGCATGTGGACTTTTGTGGGTTAAGCCGAAAACCATTCTCGTCTGCCCACTTAGACAGTTTGTTCAGTCCAAGCTGAACCTGCCGTTCACAGATTGCAAGGTTACATGATGTGAAGCCTATCTGTACATCGTCGACATATACTGAATAAAATATGTTGCGTGGGATGTACAGACGCAGAGAGTTCATTTTTATGATAAAAAGGGTGCAACTGAGCACACCACCCTGTGGTACTCCAGTTTCCTGCACATATGGCCTTGATAGGGCATTACCCACACGAACACGGAATGTGCGGTTGGACAGATAACTTTCAATGATATTCAGCATAATGCCACGTATTCCAAAGTGTGCGAGGTCTCTTAGTATTCCGAATCGCCACGTGGTGTCATATGCTTTTTCCATATCAAGGAAAACAGACAGGAAGAATTGCTTGTGGACAAAAGCCTCGCGAATCTGAGCCTCTAGGCGTATCAGATGGTCAGTGGTGCATCGGCCGTCGCGGAATCCACACTGGTATGGGTCAAGCAGCTTGTTTGATTCTAGGAAATGTATCAGACGGCGGTTTATCATCTTCTCAAAGACTTTGCAGATGCAGCTTGTTAGAGCTATGGGCCGATAACTCGATACGGACGATGGATCCTTGCCCTGCTTCAGGATAGGGATTACTATGGCCTCTTTCCAGGCAGAGGGGATCTCGCCGGAGGTCCATATAGAGTTGTACAGGCAGAGAAGGGTTTTCTTTGTTTCAGAGGACAGGTTTTTCAACATTTCGTAGAGTATGCGGTCAGAGCCTGGGGCAGATTGGTTGCAACAGGTGAGTGATGCTTGCAGCTCTGCTAGGGAGAAAGGTAGGTTATATGGCTCGTTCCCAGTGCTCTTTCGGTCCAGTTTTTGTTTTTCTATTGCTGATTTGTATGTTGTAAATGCTGGAGAATAGTGTGATGAACTGGACACATGTTCAAAATGTGCACCCAGATGGTTCGCTTGGTCCTCCAGGCTGTCTCCCTGCGTGTGTACCAGGGGAGGCGGATGTGTTTGTCGCCCTCTTACTCTATTGACCCTGTTCCAAACCTTGGCCTCATCTGTGTACGAATTGATGCTTGATAAGAATTTTTGCCAGCTGTCTCTTCTGGCTTGTCTGCGCGTTCTCCTACCTTGGGACTTTGTTTTCTTGAAATTGACGAGGTTTTCAGTAGTAGGAAAATCGCGAAGCTGCCTCCATGCTTTGTTCTGCTGCCTACGTGCGTTCCGGCATTGTTCATTCCACCACGGGACACGGCGTTTGCTAGAAAGTCCACTTGTTTGGGGAATACATTTAAAAGCTGCATCAATTATGAAATTAGTAAAATATTCGACGGCACCGTCAATTCCGAGTGATGAAATGTCAGCCCACGAGAGCGTACTGGTAAGTTTTTGGAATTTCTCCCAGTCCGCTGCATCGACCTTCCACCGGGGAGCGTGTGGTGGAGATTCGTATTGTCTTGGTGTTCTCAGCAGTATGGGGAAATGGTCGCTCCCGTAAGGGTTTTTATAACTTCCCATTCAAGTTCAGGAAATATGGATGGAGAAGCTATGCTGAGATCTATAGAAGAAAAAGTTTTGTTTGCAAGACAATAATATGTAGGTTCTTTTTTGTTTAGCAGACATGCACCGGATGAGAAAAGAAAGCCTTCAATTAGACGGCCTCGAGCATCGATGCGAGAGTCGCCCCACAGTCCGCTGTGTGCATTCAGATCCCCAAGAACAAGATAAGGTTCTGGCAATTCGTCTATTAGGGACTGGAATTCATGTTTGTGTAAGCGGTAATGTGGGGGTATGTAAAGCGAGCAAATGGTGACGAGTTTGTTTAAGAGAACAAGTCGAACTGCCACTGCTTCAAGGGGTGTTTGCAGCTGCAAACGTTGACATGCTATGCTTTTGTGAGTCATAATGGCAACACCGCCTGATGATGCGAGACCATCATCGCGATCTTTACGAAACGTAACATACTGTCGAAGAAAGTTTGTATGTGTCGATTTTAAATGAGTTTCCTGTACACACAGCACTTTTGGATTGTGTTTGTGGAGAAGTTCTTGCACATCATCGAGGTTCCTAAGAAGGCCTCTGATGTTCCATTGTATAATTTGTGTGGCCATACTGAAAGTAAATGGGTGCTGTGTGTACTAAAAACAAAAAGGAAGTGTTGCATTAGATTACAGAGCCCTTTCCAGGCCCTGTAACGCGGGATTTGTCTTTTCTGAAGCGGTCGAGGGAACCTCGCCGCTCCTTAGGCGCTTGGTGCGCCGTCGGGGTGGGTGTGGTGTCCATTGCCTCTTGTGAGGCGCCGGACACGCGCTCTTGCGAGCGAGAAGTTTCACGAGAAAGTCTCGCCGCGAAGGACGAGACATTTGCGCCCACCAGCCCGGATGTCGATGGGGCTGCCTTTGGGCCTGAGCTGCGCCGGCTGTTGCCAGCACCAGCAGGGGCCGGTGAGGGTGAGGCAGCCTTGACTGCACCCACCGTGGGAGCTGCTGGCGGGCCTGCGGGTTCGCTACGCGAAGCGCAGGCTGCCACCGAGGACTGTTGTGGTGCCGGCAACCCTAGGGTAACCGGGCCTGTTTGCTGGTTAGGTGGAGTACACTTAGCTACTTCCACCCTGGGGGCAGGAGCCACAAGCGACAGCTCGCTGCGCGCGGGCTGGGCTGGTGGCAGTAGCCGCTGCGACGCTGCCCCTTGACGCGCCGCATCAGCGTAAGTGGTCGTGTGGAATGGTGAGCACCTTTTGCGTGCTTCCCTGAACGATATGTTTTCACGGACTTTCAGTGTTATAATTTCCTTTTCCTTTTTCCAACTTGGACAAGACCGGGAGTACGCTGGATGCTCACCATCGCAATTAACGCAGTGAGGTGTGGCCTCGCAGTTGTCTGAGGCATGTCCTTGTACTCCACACTTAGCACAGGTGAGTCGACCACGGCAGCTCTGTGAGCCATGGCCGAATCTTTGACATTGGTAGCATCGCCTAGGATTGGGTATATATGGTCTTACTGCTATCTTTGTGTAGCCTGTTTCAATGCTTTGTGGTAAAGTGCTCAATTCGAAGGTGAGTATGAGGTGTTTCGTGGGAATGTCTTTGTTGTCCCGCCTCATAACAATGCGCTGCACATTCGTGACGTTCTGGTCCTTCCATCCTTCTAGCAATTCGGTTTCAGATAGGTCGATGAGGTCTGCTTCGGATACTACCCCCCGTACTGTGTTCATGGAACGATGTGGTGAAACAGTAACTGGGACATCACCAAAGGTAACAAGATTGCTAAGTCTGTTGTGTTGCTCCTTATCACGTTGCTCAAGCAGAAGGTCCCCACTTGGCATTTTGGTGACTTTGTAGCCAGGGCCTAGAGTGTTGGTCAAGGTTTTCGCAACTACGAATGGGGATATGGTTCTCGCTAGTCTTTCAGTTCCTTCACTATGTACTACCTGATATCGTGGGAAAATGTCTTTAGGCCGGGTGAACAAATTCAAAAACTCATCAGTGCGTCCCCTCTTCTGAGGGAGACGATCAAGAAGCCGTGGAAAAGCAGGTGTTCCCATAGGAGTCTAGTGTACTTCGGCAGCAATGGCAGCCACCCACCACGGAGTCCAACAAGGGGACGCTGCAGCACTTAACGTGTAAGGCTGCAGGCGCCAGCCGTACATTGCCGCTATAACCTTATATATAGACCCAAGAGAGGGCACCTACACAAGGTTAACCCGAGCCGCCTATGAAAGTGAGGAAGTAACTGAAGAGAAGAGGAGACAGGACAGTAAAGAAAGGAGATAGGAAAGAAAAAGGGCAGAGAGGGGGATAGGAAAAGGCGACCAGCCGGTTTCCCCTGGGTGGGTCAGCCCAGGGGGGCCGTCTACGTGAAGCAGAGGCCAAAGAGGTGTGTTGCCTCTGCCGAGGGGCCGTAAAGGTCCAAACACCCGGCTTTGGCTCAACCCCCAGGATCCCCTTTTCCCCGGACACGGCTAAGCCACGCACGGCGACACGTGGGAGGGTCCAACCCTCGTGTGCTCGGGTACGTGGTGGCGCAACTCACCAAACGCCTGCTTGCGCAGACGCCCCTGCGGGGTCAAGTTGGCATCAAAGAGGTTCACTGAAGTGCGGTATATGAGCTGTTGCACATACCAAGTCAGCCAAGGTGTCAAAGTTCATACAGCTGGACACATACCCTGCCGCATATTGTTGGAAGTGGTCAAGTTGGTATCAATTGGTACATTGAAAGGTGGCACATACACAGTGCTACATAGCCAGTCACTCAAGTTGGCATCAAAGAGGTTCATTGAAGTGCGGCATATTCGCTGTTGCACATACCCAGTGACCCATGTTGACGTCAAAGTTCATTCATGCTCGACACATACCCTGCTGCATATCGTTGGATGTCGTCAAGTTGGTATCAATAGGTAGATTTAAAAGCGGCACATACATAGTGCTACATACCCAGTGACTCAACTGGAATCAAAGAGCCTCATTGAAGTGCGGCCTATGTGCAGTTGCTCACGCCCAGTGACCCAAGTTGATGTCAAAGTTGATTCAGGTTCGACACATACCCCACTGCATATCGTTGGAAGCAGTCAATTGGTATCAATAGGTATATTGAAAAGCTCCACATATGCAGTACCACATACCCAGTGACTCAAGTTGGCATCAAAGAGGTTCACTGAAGTGCGGCATATGAGCTGTTGCACATACCAAGTCACCCAAGGTGTCAAAGTTCATACACGCTCCACACATACCCTGCCGCCTATCGTAGGAAGTGGTCAAGTTGGTATCAATAGGTAGATTGAAAAGCGGCACATACACAGTGGTACATACCCAGTGACTCAAGTTGGCATCAAAGAGGTTCATTGAAATGTCGCATATGCGCTGTTGCTCATGCCCAGTGACCCAAGTTGATGTCAAAGTTTATTCATGCACGACACGTACCCTGCTGCATATTGTTGGAAGTCGTCAAGTTGGTATCAATAGGTAGATTTAAAGGCGGCACATACACAGTCCTACATACCCAGTGACTCAACTGGCATCAAAGAGCCTCATTGAAGTAAGGCCTATGTGCTGTTGCTCACGCCCAGTGACCCAAGTTGATGTCAAAGTTGATTCAGGTTCGACACATACCCCACTGCATATCGTTAGAAGCGGTCAATTGGTATCAATAGGTACATTGAAAAGCTCCACATATGCAGTACCACATACCCAGTGACTCAAGCTGGCATCAAAGAGGCTCATTGAAGTGCGGCATATGCGCCGTTGCTCATGCCCAGTGACCCAAGTTGATGTCAAAGTTGATTTAGGTTCGACACATACCCCACTGCATATCGTTGGAAGCGGTCAATTGGTATCAATAGGTACATTGAAAAGCTCCACATATGCAGTACCACATACCCAGTCACTCAAGTTGGCATCAAAGAGGTTCACTGAAGTGCGGCATACGAGCTGTTGCACATACCAAGTCACCCAAGGTGTCAAAGTTCATACACGCTCGACACATACCCTGCCGCATATCGTTAGAAGTGGTCAAGTTGGTATCAATTGGTACATACCCAGTGACTTAAGCTGGCATCAAAGAGGCTGATTGAAGTGCAGCCTATGTGATGTTGCTCATACCCAGTGACCCAAGTTGTTGTCAAAGTTCATTCATGCTCGACACGTACCCTGCTGCATCTCGTTGGAAGTGGTCAAGTTGGTTTCAATAGGTAGATTGAAAAGCGGCACATACGCGGTATCACATACCCAGTGACTCAAGTTGGCATCAAAGAGGTTCACTGAAGTGCGGTATATGAGCTGTTGCACATACCAAGTCAGCCAAGGTGTCAAAGTTCATACAGCTCGACACATACCCTGCCGCATATTGTTGGAAGTGGTCAAGTTGGTATCAATTGGTACATTGAAAGGTGGCACATACACAGTGCTACATAGCCAGTCACTCAAGTTGGCATCAAAGAGGTTCATTGAAATGCGGCATATGCGCTGTTGCTCATGCACAGTGACCCAAGTTGATGTCAAAGTTTATTCATGCACGACACGTACCCTGCTGCATATTGTTGGAAGTCGTCAAGTTGGTATCAATAGGTAGATTTAAAGGCGGCACATACATAGTGCTACATACCCAGTGACTCAACTGGCATCAAAGAGCCTCATTGAAGTAAGGCCTATGTGCTGTTGCTCACGCCCAGTGACCCAAGTTGATGTCAAAGTTGATTCAGGTTCGACACATACCCCACTGCATATCGTTAGAAGCGGTCAATTGTTATCAATAGGTACATTGAAAAGCTCCACATATGCAGTACCACATACCCAGTGACTCAAGCTGGCATCAAAGAGGCTCATTGAAGTGCGGCATATGCGCCGTTGCTCATGCCCAGTGACCCAAGTTGATGTCAAAGTTGATTCAGGTTCGACACATACCCTGCTGCATATCGTTGGAAGTGGTCAAGTTGGTATCAATTGGTACATTGAAAAGTAGCACATACACAGTGCTACCTACCCATTGACTTAAGTTGGCATCAAAGAGGTTCATTGAAGTGCGGCATATGCGCTGTTGCACATACCCAGTGACCCAAGATGTCAAACTTCATACAAGCTCGACACAAACCCTGCAGCATATCGTTGGAAGTGGTCAAATTGGTAACAATACGTAGATTTAAAATCGGCCCATACCAGTGCTTTATACCCAGT
This sequence comes from Dermacentor silvarum, assembly GCF_013339745.2. Taxonomy (NCBI): domain Eukaryota; kingdom Metazoa; phylum Arthropoda; class Arachnida; order Ixodida; family Ixodidae; genus Dermacentor; species Dermacentor silvarum. Next base: position 1,996,758 of record NC_051158.1, read on the forward strand.
GACTCAAGCTGGCATCAAAGAGGCTGATTGAGGTGCAGCCTATGTGATGTTGCTCATACCCAGTGACCCAAGTTGTTGTCAAAGTTCATTCATGCTCGACACGTACCCTGCTGCATCTCGTTGGAAGTGGTCAAGTTGGTTTCAATAGGTAGATTGAAAAGCGGCACATACGCGGTATCACATACCCAGTGACTCAAGTTGGCATCAAAGAGGTTCACTGAAGTGCGGTATATGAGCTGTTGCACATACCAAGTCAGCCAAGGTGTCAAAGTTCATACAGCTCGACACATACCCTGCCGCATATTGTTGGAAGTGGTCAAGTTGGTATCAATTGGTACATTGAAAGGTGGCACATACACAGTGCTACATAGCCAGTCACTCAAGTTGGCATCAAAGAGGTTCATTGAAGTGCGGCATATTCGCTGTTGCACATACCCAGTGACCCATGTTGACGTCAAAGTTCATTCATGCTCGACACATACCCTGCTGCATATCGTTGGATGTCGTCAAGTTGGTATCAATAGGTAGATTTAAAAGCGGCACATACATAGTGCTACATACCCAGTGACTCAACTGGCATCAAAGAGCCTCATTGAAGTGCGGCATATGTGCTGTTGCTCACGCCCAGTGACCCAAGTTGATGTCAAAGTTGATTCAGGTTCGACACATACCCCACTGCATATCGTTGGAAGCGGTCAATTGGTATCAATAGGTATATTGAAAAGCTCCACATATGCAGTACCACATACCCAGTGACTCAAGTTGGCATCAAAGAGGTTCACTGAAGTGCGGCATATGAGCTGTTGCACATACCAAGTCACCCAAGGTGTCAAAGTTCATACACGCTCCACACATACCCTGCCGCCTATCGTAGGAAGTGGTCAAGTTGGTATCAATAGGTAGATTGAAAAGCGGCACATACACAGTGGTACATACCCAGTGACTCAAGTTGGCATCAAAGAGGTTCATTGAAATGTCGCATATGCGCTGTTGCTCATGCCCAGTGACCCAAGTTGATGTCAAAGTTTATTCATGCACGACACGTACCCTGCTGCATATTGTTGGAAGTCGTCAAGTTGGTATCAATAGGTAGATTTAAAGGCGGCACATACACAGTCCTACATACCCAGTGACTCAACTGGCATCAAAGAGCCTCATTGAAGTAAGGCCTATGTGCTGTTGCTCACGCCCAGTGACCCAAGTTGATGTCAAAGTTGATTCAGGTTCGACACATACCCCACTGCATATCGTTAGAAGCGGTCAATTGGTATCAATAGGTACATTGAAAAGCTCCACATATGCAGTACCACATACCCAGTGACTCAAGCTGGCATCAAAGAGGCTCATTGAAGTGCGGCATATGCGCCGTTGCTCATGCCCAGTGACCCAAGTTGATGTCAAAGTTGATTCAGGTTCGACACATACCCTGCTGCATATCGTTGGAAGTGGTCAAGTTGGTATCAATTGGTACATTGAAAAGTAGCACATACACAGTGCTACCTACCCATTGACTTAAGTTGGCATCAAAGAGGTTCATTGAAGTGCGGCATATGCGCTGTTGCACATACCCAGTGACCCAAGATGTCAAAGTTCATACAAGCTCGACAGAAACCCTGCTGCATATCGTTCGAAGTGGTCAAATTGGTAACAATACGTAGATTTAAAATCGGCCCATACCAGTGCTTTATACCCAGTGACTCAAGCTGGCATCAAAGAGGCTGATTGAAGTGCAGCCTATGTGATGTTGCTCATACCCAGTGACCCAAGTTGTTGTCAAAGTTCATTCATGCTCGACACGTACCCTGCTGCATCTCGTTGGAAGTGGTCAAGTTGGTTTCAATAGGTAGATTGAAAAGCGGCACATACGCGGTATCACATACCCAGTGACTCAAGTTGGCATCAAAGAGGTTCACTGAAGTGCGGTATATGAGCTGTTGCACATACCAAGTCAGCCAAGGTGTCAAAGTTCATACAGCTCGACACATACCCTGCCGCATATTGTTGGAAGTGGTCAAGTTGGTATCAATTGGTACATTGAAAGGTGGCACATACACAGTGCTACATAGCCAGTCACTCAAGTTGGCATCAAAGAGGTTCATTGAAGTGCGGCATATTCGCTGTTGCACATACCCAGTGACCCATGTTGACGTCAAAGTTCATTCATGCTCGACACATACCCTGCTGCATATCGTTGGAATGTCGTCAAGTTGGTATCAATAGGTAGATTTAAAAGCGGCACATACATAGTGCTACATACCCAGTGACTCAATGGCATCAAAGAGGGCTCACTGAAGTGCGGTATATGAGCTGTTGCAATACCAAGTCAGCCAAGGTGTCAAAGTTCATACAGCCTCGACACATACCCTGCGCATATTGTTGGAAGTGGTCAGTTGGTATCCAATTGGTACATTGAAAGGTGCACATACACAGTGCTACATAGCCAGTCACTCAAGTTGGCATCAAAGAGGTTCATGAAGTGCGGCATATTCGCTGTTGCACATACCCAGTGACCCATGTTGACGTCAAAGTTCATTCATGCTCGCACATACCTGCTGCATATCGTTGGATGTCGTCAAGGTTGGTATCAATAGGTAGATTTAAAAGCGGCACATACATAGTGCTACCTACCCAGTGACTCAACTGGCATCAAAGAGCCTCATTGAAGTGCGGCCTATGTGCTGTTGCTCACGCCCAGTGACCCAAGTTGATGTCAAAGTTGATTCAGGTTCGACACATACCCCACTGCATATCGTTGGAAGCGGTCAATTGGTATCAATAGGTATATTGAAAAGCTCCACATATGCAGTACCACATACCCAGTGACTCAAGTTGGCATCAAAGAGGTTCACTGAAGTGCGGCATATGAGCTGTTGCACATACCAAGTCACCCAAGGTGTCAAAGTTCATACACGCTCCACACATACCCTGCCGCCTATCGTAGGAAGTGGTCAAGTTGGTATCAATAGGTAGATTGAAAAGCGGCACATACACAGTGGTACATACCCAGTGACTCAAGTTGGCATCAAAGAGGTTCATTGAAATGCGGCATATGCGCTGTTGCTCATGCCCAGTGACCCAAGTTGATGTCAAAGTTTATTCATGCACGACACGTACCCTGCTGCATATTGTTGGAAGTCGTCAAGTTGGTATCAATAGGTAGATTTAAAGGCGGCACATACACAGTCCTACATACCCAGTGACTCAACTGGCATCAAAGAGCCTCATTGAAGTAAGGCCTATGTGCTGTTGCTCACGCCCAGTGACCCAAGTTGATGTCAAAGTTGATTCAGGTTCGACACATACCCCACTGCATATCGTTAGAAGCGGTCAATTGGTATCAATAGGTACATTGAAAAGCTCCACATATGCAGTACCACATACCCAGTGACTCAAGCTGGCATCAAAGAGGCTCATTGAAGTGCGGCATATGCGCCGTTGCTCATGCCCAGTGACCCAAGTTGATGTCAAAGTTGATTCAGGTTCGACACATACCCTGCTGCATATCGTTGGAAGTGGTCAAGTTGGTATCAATTGGTACATTGAAAAGTAGCACATACACAGTGCTACCTACCCATTGACTTAAGTTGGCATCAAAGAGGTTCATTGAAGTGCGGCATATGCGCTGTTGCACATACCCAGTGACCCAAGATGTCAAAGTTCATACAAGCTCGACACATACCCTGCTGCATATCGTTGGAAGTGGTCAAATTGGTAACAATACGTAGATTTAAAATCGGCCCATACCAGTGCTTTATACCCAGTGACTCAAGCTGGCATCAAAGAGGCTGATTGAAGTGCAGCCTATGTGATGTTGCTCATACCCAGTGACCCAAGTTGTTGTCAAAGTTCATTCATGCTCGACACGTACCCTGCTGCATCTCGTTGGAAGTGGTCAAGTTGGTTTCAATAGGTAGATTGAAAAGCGGCACATACGCGGTATCACATACCCAGTGACTCAAGTTGGCATCAAAGAGGTTCACTGAAGTGCGGTATATGAGCTGTTGCACATACCAAGTCAGCCAAGGTGTCAAAGTTCATACAGCTCGACACATACCCTGCCGCATATTGTTGGAAGTGGTCAAGTTGGTATCAATTGGTACATTGAAAGGTGGCACATACACAGTGCTACATAGCCAGTCACTCAAGTTGGCATCAAAGAGGTTCATTGAAGTGCGGCATATTCGCTGTTGCACATACCCAGTGACCCATGTTGACGTCAAAGTTCATTCATGCTCGACACATACCCTGCTGCATATCGTTGGATGTCGTCAAGTTGGTATCAATAGGTAGATTTAAAAGCGGCACATACACAGTCCTACATACCCAGTGACTCAACTGGCATCAAAGAGCCTCATTGAAGTAAGGCCTATGTGCTGTTGCTCACGCCCAGTGACCCAAGTTGATGTCAAAGTTGATTCAGGTTCGACACATACCCCACTGCATATCGTTAGAAGCGGTCAATTGGTATCAATAGGTACATTGAAAAGCTCCACATATGCAGTACCACATACCCAGTGACTCAAGCTGGCATCAAAGAGGCTCATTGAAGTGCGGCATATGCGCCGTTGCTCATGCCCAGTGACCCAAGTTGATGTCAAAGTTGATTCAGGTTCGACACATACCCCACTGCATATCGTTGGAAGCGGTCAATTGGTATCAATAGGTACATTGAAAAGCTCCACATATGCAGTACCACATACCCAGTGACTCAAGTTGGCATCAAAGAGGTTCACTGAAGTGCGGCATACGAGCTGTTGCACATACCAAGTCACCCAAGGTGTCAAAGTTCATACACGCTCGACACATACCCTGCCGCATATCGTTGGAAGTGGTCAAGTTGGTATCAATTGGTACATACCCAGTGACTTAAGCTGGCATCAAAGAGGCTGATTGAAGTGCAGCCTATGTGATGTTGCTCATACCCAGTGACCCAAGTTGTTGTCAAAGTTCATTCATGCTCGACACGTACCCTGCTGCATCTCGTTGGAAGTGGTCAAGTTGGTTTCAATAGGTAGATTGAAAAGCGGCACATACGCGGTATCACATACCCAGTGACTCAAGTTGGCATCAAAGAGGTTCACTGAAGTGCGGTATATGAGCTGTTGCACATACCAAGTCAGCCAAGGTGTCAAAGTTCATACAGCTCGACACATACCCTGCCGCATATTGTTGGAAGTGGTCAAGTTGGTATCAATTGGTACATTGAAAGGTGGCACATACACAGTGCTACATAGCCAGTCACTCAAGTTGGCATCAAAGAGGTTCATTGAAGTGCGGCATATTCGCTGTTGCACATACCCAGTGACCCATGTTGACGTCAAAGTTCATTCATGCTCGACACATACCCTGCTGCATATCGTTGGATGTCGTCAAGTTGGTATCAATAGGTAGATTTAAAAGCGGCACATACATAGTGCTACATACCCAGTGACTCAACTGGCATCAAAGAGCCTCATTGAAGTGCGGCCTATGTGCTGTTGCTCACGCCCAGTGACCCAAGTTGATGTCAAAGTTGATTCAGGTTCGACACATACCCCACTGCATATCGTTGGAAGCGGTCAATTGGTATCAATAGGTATATTGAAAAGCTCCACATATGCAGTACCACATACCCAGTGACTCAAGTTGGCATCAAAGAGGTTCACTGAAGTGCGGCATATGAGCTGTTGCACATACCAAGTCACCCAAGGTGTCAAAGTTCATACACGCTCCACACATACCCTGCCGCCTATCGTAGGAAGTGGTCAAGTTGGTATCAATAGGTAGATTGAAAAGCGGCACATACACAGTGGTACATACCCAGTGACTCAAGTTGGCATCAAAGAGGTTCATTGAAATGCGGCATATGCGCTGTTGCTCATGCCCAGTGACCCAAGTTGATGTCAAAGTTTATTCATGCACGACACGTACCCTGCTGCATATTGTTGGAAGTCGTCAAGTTGGTATCAATAGGTAGATTTAAAGGCGGCACATACACAGTCCTACATACCCAGTGACTCAACTGGCATCAAAGAGCCTCATTGAAGTAAGGCCTATGTGCTGTTGCTCACGCCCAGTGACCCAAGTTGATGTCAAAGTTGATTCAGGTTCGACACATACCCCACTGCATATCGTTAGAAGCGGTCAATTGGTATCAATAGGTACATTGAAAAGCTCCACATATGCAGTACCACATACCCAGTGACTCAAGCTGGCATCAAAGAGGCTCATTGAAGTGCGGCATATGCGCCGTTGCTCATGCCCAGTGACCCAAGTTGATGTCAAAGTTGATTCAGGTTCGACACATACCCCACTGCATATCGTTGGAAGCGGTCAATTGGTATCAATAGGTACATTGAAAAGCTCCACATATGCAGTACCACATACCCAGTGACTCAAGTTGGCATCAAAGAGGTTCACTGAAGTGCGGCATACGAGCTGTTGCACATACCAAGTCACCCAAGGTGTCAAAGTTCATACACGCTCGACACATACCCTGCCGCATATCGTTGGAAGTGGTCAAGTTGGTATCAATTGGTACATACCCAGTGACTTAAGCTGGCATCAAAGAGGCTGATTGAAGTGCAGCCTATGTGATGTTGCTCATACCCAGTGACCCAAGTTGTTGTCAAAGTTCATTCATGCTCGACACGTACCCTGCTGCATCTCGTTGGAAGTGGTCAAGTTGGTTTCAATAGGTAGATTGAAAAGCGGCACATACGCGGTATCACATACCCAGTGACTCAAGTTGGCATCAAAGAGGTTCACTGAAGTGCGGTATATGAGCTGTTGCACATACCAAGTCACCCAAGGTGTCAAAGTTCATACAGCTCGACACATACCCTGCCGCTATTGTTGGAAGTGGTCAAGTTGGTATCAATTAGGTAGATTGAAAAGTGGCACATACACAGTGGCTACATACCAGTCACTCAAGTTGGCATCAAAGAGGTTCATTGAAGTGCGGCATATGCGCTGTTGCTACATGCCCAGTGACCCAATGTTGACGTCAAAGTTCATTCATGCACGACACAGTACCCTGCTGCATATCGTTGGAATGTCGTCAAGTTGGTATCAATAGGTAGATTTAAAAGCGGCACATACACAGTCCTACATACCCAGTGACTCAACTGGCATCAAAGAGCCTCATTGAAGTAGGCCTATGTGCTGTTGCTCACGCCCAGTGACCCAAGTTGATGTCAAAGTTGATTCAGGTTCGACACATACCCCACTGCATATCGTTAGAAGCGGTCAATTGGTATCAATAGGTACATTGAAAAGCTCCACATATGCAGTACCACATACCCAGTGACTCAAGCTGGCATCAAAGAGGCTCATTGAAGTGCGGCATATGCGCCGTTGCTCATGCCCAGTGACCCAAGTTGATGTCAAAGTTGATTCAGGTTCGACACATACCCCACTGCATATCGTTGGAAGCGGTCAATTGGTATCAATAGGTACATTGAAAAGCTCCACATATGCAGTACCACATACCCAGTGACTCAAGTTGGCATCAAAGAGGTTCACTGAAGTGCGGCATACGAGCTGTTGCACATACCAAGTCACCCAAGGTGTCAAAGTTCATACACGCTCGACACATACCCTGCCGCATATCGTTGGAAGTGGTCAAGTTGGTATCAATTGGTACATACCCAGTGACTTAAGCTGGCATCAAAGAGGCTGATTGAAGTGCAGCCTATGTGATGTTGCTCATACCCAGTGACCCAAGTTGTTGTCAAAGTTCATTCATGCTCGACACGTACCCTGCTGCATCTCGTTGGAAGTGGTCAAGTTGGTTTCAATAGGTAGATTGAAAAGCGGCACATACGCGGTATCACATACCCAGTGACTCAAGTTGGCATCAAAGAGGTTCACTGAAGTGCGGTATATGAGCTGTTGCACATACCAAGTCAGCCAAGGTGTCAAAGTTCATACAGCTCGACACATACCCTGCCGCATATTGTTGGAAGTGGTCAAGTTGGTATCAATTGGTACATTGAAAGGTGGCACATACACAGTGCTACATAGCCAGTCACTCAAGTTGGCATCAAAGAGGTTCATTGAAGTGCGGCATATTCGCTGTTGCACATACCCAGTGACCCATGTTGACGTCAAAGTTCATTCATGCTCGACACATACCCTGCTGCATATCGTTGGATGTCGTCAAGTTGGTATCAATAGGTAGATTTAAAAGCGGCACATACATAGTGCTACATACCCAGTGACTCAACTGGCATCAAAGAGCCTCATTGAAGTGCGGCCTATGTGCTGTTGCTCACGCCCAGTGACCCAAGTTGATGTCAAAGTTGATTCAGGTTCGACACATACCCCACTGCATATCGTTGGAAGCGGTCAATTGGTATCAATAGGTATATTGAAAAGCTCCACATATGCAGTACCACATACCCAGTGACTCAAGTTGGCATCAAAGAGGTTCACTGAAGTGCGGCATATGAGCTGTTGCACATACCAAGTCACCCAAGGTGTCAAAGTTCATACACGCTCCACACATACCCTGCCGCCTATCGTAGGAAGTGGTCAAGTTGGTATCAATAGGTAGATTGAAAAGCGGCACATACACAGTGGTACATACCCAGTGACTCAAGTTGGCATCAAAGAGGTTCATTGAAATGCGGCATATGCGCTGTTGCTCATGCCCAGTGACCCAAGTTGATGTCAAAGTTTATTCATGCACGACACGTACCCTGCTGCATATTGTTGGAAGTCGTCAAGTTGGTATCAATAGGTAGATTTAAAGGCGGCACATACACAGTCCTACATACCCAGTGACTCAACTGGCATCAAAGAGCCTCATTGAAGTAAGGCCTATGTGCTGTTGCTCACGCCCAGTGACCCAAGTTGATGTCAAAGTTGATTCAGGTTCGACACATACCCCACTGCATATCGTTAGAAGCGGTCAATTGGTATCAATAGGTACATTGAAAAGCTCCACATATGCAGTACCACATACCCAGTGACTCAAGCTGGCATCAAAGAGGCTCATTGAAGTGCGGCATATGCGCCGTTGCTCATGCCCAGTGACCCAAGTTGATGTCAAAGTTGATTCAGGTTCGACACATACCCCACTGCATATCGTTGGAAGCGGTCAATTGGTATCAATAGGTACATTGAAAAGCTCCACATATGCAGTACCACATACCCAGTGACTCAAGTTGGCATCAAAGAGGTTCACTGAAGTGCGGCATACGAGCTGTTGCACATACCAAGTCACCCAAGGTGTCAAAGTTCATACACGCTCGACACATACCCTGCCGCATATCGTTGGAAGTGGTCAAGTTGGTATCAATTGGTACATACCCAGTGACTTAAGCTGGCATCAAAGAGGCTGATTGAAGTGCAGCCTATGTGATGTTGCTCATACCCAGTGACCCAAGTTGTTGTCAAAGTTCATTCATGCTCGACACGTACCCTGCTGCATCTCGTTGGAAGTGGTCAAGTTGGTTTCAATAGGTAGATTGAAAAGCGGCACATACGCGGTATCACATACCCAGTGACTCAAGTTGGCATCAAAGAGGTTCACTGAAGTGCGGTATATGAGCTGTTGCACATACCAAGTCAGCCAAGGTGTCAAAGTTCATACAGCTCGACACATACCCTGCCGCATATTGTTGGAAGTGGTCAAGTTGGTATCAATTGGTACATTGAAAGGTGGCACATACACAGTGCTACATAGCCAGTCACTCAAGTTGGCATCAAAGAGGTTCATTGAAGTGCGGCATATTCGCTGTTGCACATACCCAGTGACCCATGTTGACGTCAAAGTTCATTCATGCTCGACACATACCCTGCTGCATATCGTTGGATGTCGTCAAGTTGGTATCAATAGGTAGATTTAAAAGCGGCACATACATAGTGCTACATACCCAGTGACTCAACTGGCATCAAAGAGCCTCATTGAAGTGCGGCCTATGTGCTGTTGCTCACGCCCAGTGACCCAAGTTGATGTCAAAGTTGATTCAGGTTCGACACATACCCCACTGCATATCGTTGGAAGCGGTCAATTGGTATCAATAGGTATATTGAAAAGCTCCACATATGCAGTACCACATACCCAGTGACTCAAGTTGGCATCAAAGAGGTTCACTGAAGTGCGGCATATGAGCTGTTGCACATACCAAGTCACCCAAGGTGTCAAAGTTCATACACGCTCCACACATACCCTGCCGCCTATCGTAGGAAGTGGTCAAGTTGGTATCAATAGGTAGATTGAAAAGCGGCACATACACAGTGGTACATACCCAGTGACTCAAGTTGGCATCAAAGAGGTTCATTGAAATGCGGCATATGCGCTGTTGCTCATGCCCAGTGACCCAAGTTGATGTCAAAGTTTATTCATGCACGACACGTACCCTGCTGCATATTGTTGGAAGTCGTCAAGTTGGTATCAATAGGTAGATTTAAAGGCGGCACATACACAGTCCTACATACCCAGTGACTCAACTGGCATCAAAGAGCCTCATTGAAGTAAGGCCTATGTGCTGTTGCTCACGCCCAGTGACCCAAGTTGATGTCAAAGTTGATTCAGGTTCGACACATACCCCACTGCATATCGTTAGAAGCGGTCAATTGGTATCAATAGGTACATTGAAAAGCTCCACATATGCAGTACCACATACCCAGTGACTCAAGCTGGCATCAAAGAGGCTCATTGAAGTGCGGCATATGCGCCGTTGCTCATGCCCAGTGACCCAAGTTGATGTCAAAGTTGATTCAGGTTCGACACATACCCCACTGCATATCGTTGGAAGCGGTCAATTGGTATCAATAGGTACATTGAAAAGCTCCACATATGCAGTACCACATACCCAGTGCACTCAAGTTGGCATCAAAGAGGTTCACTGAAGTGCGGCATACGAGCTGTTGCACATACCAAGTCACCCAAGGTGTCAAAGTTCATACACGCTCGACACATACCCTGCCGCATATCGTTGGAAGTGGTCAAGTTGGTATCAATTGGTACATACCCAGTGACTTAAGCTGGCATCAAAGAGGCTGATTGAAGTGCAGCCTATGTGATGTTGCTCATACCCAGTGACCCAAGTTGTTGTCAAAGTTCATTCATGCTCGACACGTACCCTGCTGCATCTCGTTGGAAGTGGTCAAGTTGGTTTCAATAGGTAGATTGAAAAGCGGCACATACGCGGTATCACATACCCAGTGACTCAAGTTGGCATCAAAGAGGTTCACTGAAGTGCGGTATATGAGCTGTTGCACATACCAAGTCAGCCAAGGTGTCAAAGTTCATACAGCTCGACACATACCCTGCCGCATATTGTTGGAAGTGGTCAAGTTGGTATCAATTGGTACATTGAAAGGTGGCACATACACAGTGCTACATAGCCAGTCACTCAAGTTGGCATCAAAGAGGTTCATTGAAGTGCGGCATATTCGCTGTTGCACATACCCAGTGACCCATGTTGACGTCAAAGTTCATTCATGCTCGACACATACCCTGCTGCATATCGTTGGATGTCGTCAAGTTGGTATCAATAGGTAGATTTAAAAGCGGCACATACATAGTGCTACATACCCAGTGACTCAACTGGCATCAAAGAGCCTCATTGAAGTGCGGCCTATGTGCTGTTGCTCACGCCCAGTGACCCAAGTTGATGTCAAAGTTGATTCAGGTTCGACACATACCCCACTGCATATCGTTGGAAGCGGTCAATTGGTATCAATAGGTATATTGAAAAGCTCCACATATGCAGTACCACATACCCAGTGACTCAAGTTGGCATCAAAGAGGTTCACTGAAGTGCGGCATATGAGCTGTTGCACATACCAAGTCACCCAAGGTGTCAAAGTTCATTCAGGTTCGACACATACCCTGCTGCATATCGTTGGAAGCGGTCAATTGGTATCAATAGGTACATTGAAAAGCTCCACATATGCAGTACCACATACCCAGTGACTCAAGTTGGCATCAAAGAGGTTCACTGAAGTGCGGCATATGAGCTGTTGCACATACCAAGTCACCCAAGGTGTCAAAGTTCATACACGCTCCACACATACCCTGCCGCCTATCGTAGGAAGTGGTCAAGTTGGTATCAATAGGTAGATTGAAAAGCGGCACATACACAGTGGTACATACCCAGTGACTCAAGTTGGCATCAAAGAGGTTCATTGAAATGCGGCATATGCGCTGTTGCTCATGCCCAGTGACCCAAGTTGATGTCAAAGTTTATTCATGCACGACACGTACCCTGCTGCATATTGTTGGAAGTCGTCAAGTTGGTATCAATAGGTAGATTTAAAGCGGCACATACACAGTCCTACATACCCAGTGACTCAACTGGCATCAAAGAGCCTCATTGAAGTAGGCCTATGTGCTGTTGCTCACGCCCAGTGACCCAAGTTGATGTCAAAGTTGATTCAGGTTCGACACATACCCCACTGCATATCGTTAGAAGCGGTCAATTGGTATCAATAGGTACATTGAAAAGCTCCACATATGCAGTACCACATACCCAGTGACTCAAGCTGGCATCAAAGAGGCTCATTGAAGTGCGGCATATGCGCCGTTGCTCATGCCCAGTGACCCAAGTTGATGTCAAAGTTGATTCAGGTTCGACACATACCCCACTGCATATCGTTGGAAGCGGTCAATTGGTATCAATAGGTACATTGAAAAGCTCCACATATGCAGTACCACATACCCAGTGACTCAAGTTGGCATCAAAGAGGTTCACTGAAGTGCGGCATACGAGCTGTTGCACATACCAAGTCACCCAAGGTGTCAAAGTTCATACACGCTCGACACATACCCTGCCGCATATCGTTGGAAGTGGTCAAGTTGGTATCAATTGGTACATACCCAGTGACTTAAGCTGGCATCAAAGAGGCTGATTGAAGTGCAGCCTATGTGATGTTGCTCATACCCAGTGACCCAAGTTGTTGTCAAAGTTCATTCATGCTCGACACGTACCCTGCTGCATCTCGTTGGAAGTGGTCAAGTTGGTTTCAATAGGTAGATTGAAAAGCGGCACATACGCGGTATCACATACCCAGTGACTCAAGTTGGCATCAAAGAGGTTCACTGAAGTGCGGTATATGAGCTGTTGCACATACCAAGTCAGCCAAGGTGTCAAAGTTCATACAGCTCGACACATACCCTGCCGCATATTGTTGGAAGTGGTCAAGTTGGTATCAATTGGTACATTGAAAGGTGGCACATACACAGTGCTACATAGCCAGTCACTCAAGTTGGCATCAAAGAGGTTCATTGAAGTGCGGCATATTCGCTGTTGCACATACCCAGTGACCCATGTTGACGTCAAAGTTCATTCATGCTCGACACATACCCTGCTGCATATCGTTGGATGTCGTCAAGTTGGTATCAATAGGTAGATTTAAAAGCGGCACATACATAGTGCTACATACCCAGTGACTCAACTGGCATCAAAGAGCCTCATTGAAGTGCGGCCTATGTGCTGTTGCTCACGCCCAGTGACCCAAGTTGATGTCAAAGTTGATTCAGGTTCGACACATACCCCACTGCATATCGTTGGAAGCGGTCAATTGGTATCAATAGGTATATTGAAAAGCTCCACATATGCAGTACCACATACCCAGTGACTCAAGTTGGCATCAAAGAGGTTCACTGAAGTGCGGCATATGAGCTGTTGCACATACCAAGTCACCCAAGGTGTCAAAGTTCATACACGCTCCACACATACCCTGCCGCCTATCGTAGGAAGTGGTCAAGTTGGTATCAATAGGTAGATTGAAAAGCGGCACATACACAGTGGTACATACCCAGTGACTCAAGTTGGCATCAAAGAGGTTCATTGAAATGTCGGCATATGCGCTGTTGCTCATGCCCAGTGACCCAAGTTGATGTCAAAGTTTATTCATGCACGACACGTACCCTGCTGCATATTGTTGGAAGTCGTCAAGTTGGTATCAATAGGTAGATTTAAAGGCGGCACATACACAGTCCTACATACCCAGTGACTCAACTGGCATCAAAGAGCCTCATTGAAGTAAGGCCTATGTGCTGTTGCTCACGCCCAGTGACCCAAGTTGATGTCAAAGTTGATTCAGGTTCGACACATACCCCACTGCATATCGTTAGAAGCGGTCAATTGGTATCAATAGGTACATTGAAAAGCTCCACATATGCAGTACCACATACCCAGTGACTCAAGCTGGCATCAAAGAGGCTCATTGAAGTGCGGCATATGCGCCGTTGCTCATGCCCAGTGACCCAAGTTGATGTCAAAGTTGATTCAGGTTCGACACATACCCCACTGCATATCGTTGGAAGCGGTCAATTGGTATCAATAGGTACATTGAAAAGCTCCACATATGCAGTACCACATACCCAGTCACTCAAGTTGGCATCAAAGAGGTTCACTGAAGTGCGGCATACGAGCTGTTGCACATACCAAGTCACCCAAGGTGTCAAAGTTCATACACGCTCGACACATACCCTGCCGCATATCGTTGGAAGTGGTCAAGTTGGTATCAATTGGTACATACCCAGTGACTTAAGCTGGCATCAAAGAGGCTGATTGAAGTGCAGCCTATGTGATGTTGCTCATACCCAGTGACCCAAGTTGTTGTCAAAGTTCATTCATGCTCGACACGTACCCTGCTGCATCTCGTTGGAAGTGGTCAAGTTGGTTTCAATAGGTAGATTGAAAAGCGGCACATACGCGGTATCACATACCCAGTGACTCAAGTTGGCATCAAAGAGGTTCACTGAAGTGCGGTATATGAGCTGTTGCACACACTCTAAAAACAAAGAGAGTTCTGGGAACTCTCTTTGAGAGAGTATCTGCTTGTCCCATATTTCACTCCCTTTTCAGGAGTAAAACGCCTCCATCTCGGAGAGAGTACAGCAACTCCCCCGGACAGAGTATTAGTAGTCCTCCTCAACAGAGTGCTAGAACTCCTTCCAGAGTACGAATACTCCACCCCACAAGAGTATTAGTACTCCCTCCAACCGAGTGATACTACTCCCCCAAACAGAGTGCTTGTACTCCTCCTAATAGAGTGTTTGTACTCCTTCAGACAGAGTGCTCGTACTCCTCCAAGTTGTGTGAAAGCACTCGCTATGCAGTGCCATGGTCACATAAGAGGCGATTCACAACACTTACATGTCGGGGATATTTGATTCCTTCATGAGGAGCTCCTGCACTCACGCTTGGTGAATTGGATTTGATGTTTAGTCGCCGAGTCACTCGAATGAAACATATTTTTCTTCAAAGGTCAACATTTTTATTGATCAAACAGTCACAAGGCAAACTGAATAAGATTTCGAAAAACATACAGATACACATAAAATCAGATTACACGGATTTTCATGAACTTTACAACACATCTTGCAATAATACAGAAACATTTTCTTTAACATTTCATCGCTAATGCAGTGAGAAATATTTTTTTTATTTTCAATTGGCAACATTTAAAAAATGAAAGTACACAATGTAAAATCAAACAAACAACAAACATACGCAAACTCGCGAAGTATTGGCACTACGATTGAAGAGAAAGATGCACCACATTACTGCTCAGAAAACGCATTTCGAGCACTAAACTCGTGTACTTATATACCGTAGGTTATCAGATGAGCTGCTAGGCATGAGGCTGATAAAGTAATTTGCGCAGGAAGTTTTTTCATTCGCAATTTACTTTCAAGACAGCAGCTCGTTTGATAACATCTTATGAAGCGTATGGATGCTCCTGACTGAGAGTATACAGTATATTTAGAAATGTGCTGTATATTTTCGTGTAAAGCCGCACCGTCAAGTTTTGGTCATAATATTTCACATAGTTATTCATGCATGGGCTGCACCCCCTTTTTTTCTAAACGCGCATCTTGCCGTGGTTGTCCAACACTTATCTCCGCTCGGAGTGAAGGCAGTACTGTGGCGTATCATAGCTCCCATTCGGTTGGATCCAAAGCTGGTAGTCTTTTGGCAGAAAGCTCGGCTTCACTCTTGGCATCCTCATGCAAGTAATTTCCTGGTGCTGTCGGGATCGTGCCATCGCGCTTTCTCACGGACTGTATTTCGTAGACAGCTATTGCCACAGCGCACTGACGCATTTCACAACTGTTGCGGTATTCTTGTTGTCTATTGCATAATTTTCTTTCTCATAAGACATCACGTGATAGTTTGTTCATTTCGTACAGATGCATCTTCTAATGATCTGATCAGAGGAGTGGGAATTTTTGCTTGTAAAACAATATTTTCCAAATTGCATGGCAACACATTTTGATGCTTTGGAGTACGCTCCTCTGCACCATGTGGAGTTGTGCTGAGCTGGCTCCTTGACACCATTTTCTCCTTGCAGCTGCCTTCTTGAGTTTTATAAAACGGGTGCCTGAAAAACAATGTGCGCGCAAATGAACATGAGGAAATATTGTGAAACCATCTAAAAACAGTCAAGGAAAAATGTCATGGCACTAAGAAGCCTTAGCGCTAAGTATTTGTACTGTAATACAAGTGAAACATGTAAATGACTGTAATAGTCAACTTCAATACCACTTTTAAATTCTTTGACTTAAGGAAAGAAAAAAGAAAACTGGCCGTTAGGACTCAGTCCAGCACCAGTGTTACAAAAATCCCGAAAAATAAAATATTGGTCATCGTTGGCACACTTCGTAAACGCATCCCCTCCTCTAGGGGAGTGAGCAGTGGTGGTATTGTCTGCATCTCATTTCTAACGTTATGAATAAATATAATTCCTGAAGAGAATTTAGGCTCTTTGGCTTATCTAAAACAAAAGAAATCAGCTGCCAAAGTAAAGGGAACATAGCTAGTGGAGTTAAATGTATAAAGACTACACTCGGCATACACAAGTGGCCAACAATAATGCAAATGTGGTGCTAGAAGAATGACGCGACATGACATGAAAAGGAGGTGAACCACCTTTAAAGAAACCCGTCAAACTTATGAGACCGAATTCTGTACGCTCTGCTTATGTTGCACTTGAAGTTGATTACGATATGAAGTGCTCAAATTTGCAGTCATTTAACTGAACAGTGAAGCATGTAGTTTTTATGTAACCTGCCGAAAAGCAAAGAGTGCAAAGCTGTATGACGAATTCAGATGTGTCACAAACACCTCTTGTGACACGTCCTAGGCACGCGCCCACTGTGCCCTCCCCCCCTTCTGGTTACGATACTGCTCAAGCCATAATTTGAGGATCATATTTTCAGTAGGCATGACAATATGGTCATCTAGTTCAATGGATATTACTCGGTGTGATTATAAGAAGGGGTAGCAAGCCCTGTTTACGGCAAGCTTACCCACATTTCAAGAATGACAAGAAACAGTTCACTGCGGCCTGTATCTAAGCTTTCTAAAAGCATGAACTTATTTCCATTTGTGAGGTACGCAGTGGGGTTCATTTTTGACGGACTCGACTCTTGCTGCAGTTTGAAATCTAGCATTTTACATACTTGAAGGCATTTAAAAGCTTCAGTTCGACCAACGTTATTAGTTTATTAGACCAACTTATAGTTTGTGCATGACAAACGACTGGTAAACTGCAAGGTAACATTTTACTTTGATACTTCATTTCTCCACGAAAAATAACAAGATGGTAAATACATTTCAATCTGCCCTGCAATAGCAAAATGCACAGCTTACGCTTGGATCCCACAAAGGAAGGTTGATTTAGCCGTTCATACGATATAATTTTTAAGTGCCAACTCATACTAGGAAATGCACAGGCATATCGAAAACAACAAACGTGGAGACCGAGCCAATAGCAATAATGTAGAACGTCCCTGTCACTGTAATCCTACAACAGTAGCCACTGTATTCGATTCCAGTGCATAACTCGCCGCTTGACCAGTCACCGAGTCCATACACAACGCGCCTGTTCACATTCGCACCGTGCTCGGAAACCGCAACACGAGACACAAAATCAGACATAAATTCACACCAATACATTGGCAAAAAAAGGTGTCTCATTCAGCGCAAAGCAAAAATTCCCCATGCGTATTCAGGCAGTTTAACATTACGCGCCACACTGACCTCACGCAGCGTGCAGCTGTATGCCTGCGGCAACTTTCTAACAGGCGCTAGCGCTGCACGTAACTTCACTGGCCGCAGATTACCTATGGGCAAAACACAGTCAAGCGCGCGCCTTAATATAACGAAAGCAAGCCGCCAACAAGCTGACGCCTTTTGTTATGTAACTCCTTAGTTAAACAGCGATCCGCACACCGTACACTGCAAAACTGAATAAATTCAAACACATAGAACACACGCTAAGCACGCTCGGCATTGGCACGGAATCATGGGCTGGTGAAGAAACCTTTTTATGCGACGCCGCGTCTCACTATTGAACACACCGTGCTTCACTGAGCGTTTGCGATTTTGAAAGCTCTCACGGATTGCGGCAAGTGATAAAATCACATGCAGTCATCGTGACGACTGGCTTTCTCTATTGACATCGAATGACGCAGCACGCATACCTTTAGTCCGTTGGCAATCGCGGCGGCTTAACAGGCTTAACTACGCGATCACTGCCTGGCGATAGCATGTCATATACGCAGAATGTGCCACGTAAGTTAGAAATCACTTACCGTGGAGTATTTGTTGTTCAATCCAACGAACGATGAACGACTGTCCTCTTTTCGCGGCGGTGAAACGTGGCTGGCACAAGAGTTTTCTTGGATGGCCTTGGCGCGCGCCGCCTGCCCGGGCCTGCCCGCTGAACGGATCGCCTTTCTCCGGCGCTGTGCTGTTCCGCGATGTTGTGCGGGCGCGCGGTGGGGGCGACTCCGAAACAAAAAGTAGTGCGCTGATCTCCGCACCAGTTTGCGCGCTGGATGCCTCTTCTCTTACAAGAAAAACGATGCGCTCTTTGCTCTACCTGCGTACAGTGGCTAGAATAGGGAAGTGTGATTACCGCCCGGCGGCTCCTATGGCAACCACCGTCGCCGCTTGTGATGCATCCGCCAAAGGGCGCTCGCACTCGTTTATACGTCAAGCTGCGCGCCCGATACGAATTGGTCCGCGAGTTTCTCCCGCTTTCTGTTGGAAATTCTCGTGCGAAGTAATGTTTCGTGCGGTGCCGACAAGTGCTCAGGGATGAGCCGCCGTCAAAGTCGCTGTTTTGTGCCTGTCTGCACGACTGGTTACAAATCGTGCAAAAAGAAGTCGCTCTTCGGGGTACCGTAAGACGAGGAGACGTACCGAAAGCGGCAGCGCAACATACCTCGGGTGGACAAGCCACTCGAACGAAATACCGCTTTGTGCGAACTGCATTTCGATCCGCAGTTTGTGTCGCGTCACTTTGAACACATCATCAGTGGTGAGCTGGTGCGCCTGGAAAGGAGCAGGCCATTGCTACAGCCGGATGCGATACTGACGATCTTTCCAAACGTCCCCAAGTACATCTCCAAGCCAGTGCCTAAGAAAAGTAATCCGAAAGAAATGTTGGACCCACAGTTTGCACCTCCACAAAAAGAAATAGCAAATCGACGTGGCCTCACCCGACACATCGGATGAAGCACCCACGCTTGCCGCCAACTCTGGATTACCAAAATGTGATCGTGCCTTCCGATCAGTGGCGTAAGCACGTTTTTTTTCTGAAACTTCCCTTTTTGTCGCATATAGCGTCTGCATACTGGGGCCAATCATGAGCGTGCTTCACGCCCAAAAGCTTGTGCTGTTTCGTTGCGGGGACAGCATGATCGAACACTAAGTGTTTGTACGTGGTGTCGAGCTCTCACTTGATGAGCACTGCGATCCTCCATCCCTCCTAGAGGCTGTTGACAGCATGCAGCTTTGTTCTGACGCTGCGCGGTCGGTGGAGTTCCCTCTTGCGCGCAGCCCCAACATGACAAGCTGGTATGAAAGCCTCTACCCCACGAAGTGCAAGGGGCTTGTAAGTGGCCCTGAGAAGTGCTGCATCACCTCCAAGTACCTCAGAAGGCTATTGCTCAACCAGAGGTGTCGACCTAGGCAGCTAAAGCGTAAGGAAAATTACGCCAGGAAGCTATAGGCAAGGACCCAAGCTACGGCGCGCCGCCTAAGAGCCAAAGCGAAAAGCTTGGACGAGGCTCTCGCGCAGCAAAAACAGGCAAATCACGCGATTGAAGAAAATGCACCGAAGAAGAAGATCGAGAAGCTCCCACCCAAACAGAAGACAGCAATCATGCAGTGCTTTGAAGCTGCAAAAATGATCAATAATTGCACCATATTTTGCTTATAACATACGAGTTTTCAAGAAATCTTGCAAACGTGAAAATATTGAGCGAGCCAAGGCAACTTTTATGTAACGTAATCATCGGTGCATGCCAATTAAGGGCAGTTACATATATTTAAGTGAAATCCGATTGCATCTTTCTTTAACGAACAACTCGGACTCAATTCATCTTTGCAAGCAAGAACAGTTGTTTTCGTTCAAGCGTGCGTTTATAGACAGTAATTTGGCGCGTAAAGTAAGACCGCAGTGAAGCAAAACTCGAGGCGTGTCCGCGCGGCCTCCGAGGTAAACATGCCAAGACGGCCTAGATCTCGCAAGCAAATTACATGTTGTACGCGAATTTATAGGGCGCATATGTCGCTATAATGTTGCTGCGATCTTCGCGAACACGAGTGGCTGAGCAAGATGTGCCATTTGAGGTAAAGAAAAGGAAATTCGCATCGCGAATCGGGGCGCTTATCCGGCTAGTCGATCGTCGGGCCTGGTCGCACGACGTGAATACAAGCGTCAGCGCCGCCTTGCGGCTGCATTTGAAACGCGCACGCGAGCGGCGGGGCCTTCGTCACACTTCCCTATTCTAGCCACTGTAACCTGCGTGAGCGATACATCGCCATGTTCCCAACCAGCCTCATGCAGTTTAAGCAGCAGTATATACTACGTTTTGCTCTCTGTTGCCGCGAGAGTGGAACGGGCATTCTACTCTCTCTCAGACGGGCAGAGTATAAATAACATTTCACTCTCTCGATGCGGATAGAGTGAACAATGCATTTCACTCTCCCCGTCATTTTGCGAGAGTAAAACAATGCATTGAAGAGTAAATCGGCCCCTTCACTCCTGCGATACTCTCCCTAGTTTTTAGAGTGCATACCAAGTCAGCCAAGGTGTCAAAGTTCATACAGCTCGACACATACCCTGCCGCATATTGTTGGAAGTGGTCAAGTTGGTATCAATTGGTACATTGAAAGGTGGCACATACACAGTGCTACATAGCCAGTCACTCAAGTTGGCATCAAAGAGGTTCATTGAAATGCGGCATATGCGCTGTTGCTCATGCCCAGTGACCCAAGTTGATGTCAAAGTTTATACATGCACGACACGTACCCTGCTGCATATTGTTGGAAGTCGTCAAGTTGGTATCAATAGGTAGATTTAAAGGCGGCACATACACAGTCCTACATACCCAGTGACTCAACTGGCATCAAAGAGCCTCATTGAAGTAAGGCCTATGTGCTGTTGCTCACGCCCAGTGACCCAAGTTGATGTCAAAGTTGATTCAGGTTCGACACATACCCCACTGCATATCGTTAGAAGCGGTCAATTGGTATCAATAGGTACATTGAAAAGCTCCACATATGCAGTACCACATACCCAGTGACTCAAGCTGGCATCAAAGAGGCTCATTGAAGTGCGGCATATGCGCCGTTGCTCATGCCCAGTGACCCAAGTTGATGTCAAAGTTGATTCAGGTTCGACACATACCCTGCTGCATATCGTTGGAAGTGGTCAAGTTGGTATCAATTGGTACATTGAAAAGTAGCACATACACAGTGCTACCTACCCATTGACTTAAGTTGGCATCAAAGAGGTTCATTGAAGTGCGGCATATGCGCTGTTGCACATACCCAGTGACCCAAGATGTCAAAGTTCATACAAGCTCGACAGAAACCCTGCTGCATATCGTTGGAAGTGGTCAAATTGGTAACAATATGTAGATTTAAAATCGGCCCATACCAGTGCTTTATACCCAGTGACTCAAGCTGGCATCAAAGAGGCTGATTGAAGTGCAGCCTATGTGATGTTGCTCATACCCAGTGACCCAAGTTGTTGTCAAAGTTCATTCATGCTCGACACGTACCCTGCTGCATCTCGTTGGAAGTGGTCAAGTTGGTATCAATATGTAGATTGCAAAGCGGCACATACACAGTCCTACATAACCAGTGACTCAAGCTGGCATCAAAGAGGCTCATTGAAGTGCGGCATATGCACTGTTGCTCATGCCCAGTGACCCAAGTTGATGTCAAAGTTGATTCACGTTCGACACGTACCCTGCTGGTCTCGTTGGAAGTGGTCAAGTTGGTATCAATAGGTAGATTGAAAAGCGGCACATACACAGTGGTACATACCCTGTGACTCAAGTTGGCATCAAAGAGGTTCATTGAAATGCGGCATATGCGCTGTTGCTCATGCCCAGTGACCCAAGTTGATGTCAAAGTTTATTCATGCACGACACGTACCCTGATGCATATTGTTGGAAGTCGTCAAGTTGGTATCAATAGGTAGATTTAAAAGCGGCACATACACAGTCCTACATACCCAGTGACTCAACTGGCATCAAAGAGCCTCATTGAAGTAAGGCCTATGTGCTGTTGCTCACGCCCAGTGACCCAAGTTGATGTCAAAGTTGATTCAGGTTCGGCACATACCCCACTGCATATCGTTAGAAGCGGTCAATTGGTATCAATAGGTACATTGAAAAGCTCCACATATGCAGTACCACATACCCAGTGACTCAAGCTGGCATCAAAGAGGCTCATTGAAGTGCGGCATATGCGCCGTTGCTCATGCCCAGTGACCCAAGTTGATGTCAAAGTTGATTCAGGTTCGACACATACCCCACTGCATATCGTTGGAAGCGGTCAATTGGTATCAATAGGTACATTGAAAAGCTCCACATATGCAGTACCACATACCCAGTGACTCAAGTTGGCATCAAAGAGGTTCACTGAAGTGCGGCATACGAGCTGTTGCACATACCAAGTCACCCAAGGTGTCAAAGTTCATACACGCTCGACACATACCCTGCCGCATATCGTTGGAAGTGGTCAAGTTGGTATCAATTGGTACATACCCAGTGACTTAAGCTGGCATCAAAGAGGCTGATTGAAGTGCAGCCTATGTGATGTTGCTCATACCCAGTGACCCAAGTTGTTGTCAAAGTTCATTCATGCTCGACACGTACCCTGCTGCATCTCGTTGGAAGTGGTCAAGTTGGTTTCAATAGGTAGATTGAAAAGCGGCACATACGCGGTATCACATACCCAGTGACTCAAGTTGGCATCAAAGAGGTTCACTGAAGTGCGGTATATGAGCTGTTGCACATACCAAGTCAGCCAAGGTGTCAAACTTCATACAGCTCGACACATACCCTGCCGCATATTGTTGGAAGTGGTCAAGTTGGTATCAATTGGTACATTGAAAGGTGGCACATACACAGTGCTACATAGCCAGTCACTCAAGTTGGCATCAAAGAGGTTCATTGAAGTGCGGCATATTCGCTGTTGCACATACCCAGTGACCCATGTTGACGTCAAAGTTCATTCATGCTCGACACATACCCTGCTGCATATCGTTGGATGTCGTCAAGTTGGTATCAATAGGTAGATTGAAAAGCGGCACATACATAGTGCTACATACCCAGTGACTCAACTGGCATCAAAGAGCCTCATTGAAGTGCGGCCTATGTGTTGTTGCTCACGCCCAGTGACCCAAGTTGATGTCAAAGTTGATTCAGTTTCGACACATACCCCACTGCATATCGTTGGAAGCGGTCAATTGGTATCAATAGGTACATTGAAAAGCTCCACATATGCAGTACCACATACCCAGTGACTCAAGTTGGCATCAAAGAGGTTCACTGAAGTGCGGCATATGAGCTGTTGCACATACCAAGTCACCCAAGGTGTCAAAGTTCATACACGCTCCACACATACCCTGCCGCCTATCGTAGGAAGTGGTCAAGTTGGTATCAATAGGTAGATTGAAAAGCGGCACATACACAGTGGTACATACCCAGTGACTCAAGTTGGCATCAAAGAGGTTCATTGAAATGCGGCATATGCGCTGTTGCTCACGCCCAGTGACCCAAGTTGATGTCAAAGTTTATTCATGCACGACACGTACCCTGCTGCATATTGTTGGAAGTCGTCAAGTTGGTATCAATAGGTAGATTTAAAAGCGGCACATACACAGTCCTACATACCCAGTGACTCAACTGGCATCAAAGAGCCTCATTGAAGTGCGGCCTATGTGCTGTTGCTCACGCCCAGTGACCCAAGTTGATGTCAAAGTTGATTCAGGTTCGACACATACCCCACTGCATATCGTTGGAAGCGGTCAATTGGTATCAATAGGTACATTGAAAACCTCCACATACATAGTGCTACATACCCAGTGACTCAAGCTGGCATCAAAGAGGCTCATTGAAGTGCGGCATATGCGCCGTTGCTCATGCCCAGTGACCCAAGTTGATGTCAAAGTTGATTCAGGTTCGACACATACCCCACTGCATATCGTTGGAAGCGGTCAATTGGTATCAATAGGTACATTGAAAAGCTCCACATATGCAGTACCACATACCCAAAGACTCAAGTTGGCATCAAAGAGGTTCACTGAAGTGCGGCATACGAGCTGTTGCACGTACCAAGTCACCCAAGGTGTCAAAGTTCATACACGCTCGACACATACCCTGCCGCATATCGTTGGAAGTGGTCAAGTTGGTATCAATTGGTACATACCCAGTGACTTAAGCTGGCATCAAAGAGGCTGATTGAAGTGCAGCCTATGTGATGTTGCTCATACCCAGTGACCCAAGTTGTTGTCAAAGTTCATTCATGCTCGACACGTACCCTGCTGCATCTCGTTGGAAGTGGTCAAGTTGGTTTCAATAGGTAGATTGAAAAGCGGCACATACGCGGTATCACATACCCAGTGACTCAAGTTGGCATGATGATGATGATATTTGGTGTTTTGTGGCGCAAGGGCCAAGTGTGGCCAAAGAGCGCCAAGACAATGAATGGTATGTTTGCCATGATCAGTGAGTTCCGATGACGGGATGCAATGTGGCTGTAAAGGGGCCTAAGAACAAATCGCGGTATAGAAGCGTAAAACATATATCGAATATAATTATGGCAGTGACGTGTGGAATGATCTATGGGTAGTGAATGGATGAGAAATGGTCATGGTGCTTAGAGTATTAAGAGTATAAAAGTAGCACGACGCCTACCGGAAGCCTTTGTAGACAAAGACCAGGAGGCACGTGCTTTCTTTAATAAAATACCGCAGCAGCGGCCTCTCCAGAGAGACCGTGCTACAAGTCACCTGGATATATAACACGAAAGTTAGGTATATCCTTTAAAAACGCGATAACGGATTGGTAATTAAAAAGAGGTTCATTGCCCAAAAACATACATGGATGCAATGGTAGATTCTGCCGTAACGATAATGAAAAATGTATTTTCCTCTGAGGCTCTAGTTCAGGGCATTGCAGGAGGACGTGAAGTACACTAAGTGGCTCGCCACATTCATCACAGACAGGCGGATGACCACCGGACAATAAGTATGCGTGTGTACTGTATGTGTGTCCTATTCTGAGTCTGCAAAGTGTAACTTGTGTGCGGCGTGTCTTCGATTCTGGTGGCCAATGAGCGAGTTGAGGCTTTATAGTGTGTAATTTGGTTCTCGTTTCTCTGTCCCACAGACGTTGCCAGTAGGCCCTGACCTTTTTCTTGAGAAAGGGTTTTAGGTCCATTACAGGGACAGCTATGGGTGAAGTGGCAGCGTCTGTATGAGCAGATGTGGCTAGCTTGTCGGCCAACTCATTCCCCTCGATCTCGCGGTGCCCTGGCACCCAGCACAGCACAATTTGTTGCTTGGATGCATACGCGGTGCAAATTATGGAATAAAGAGCTATAATGACGGGGTTTCTGTGCCTACTGAGAGTTTTTAAACATTTCAACACGGATAAAGAGTCAGTAAAGATGATTGCCTTGGGTATGTCTAACCGTTTGATGTGTTTAACCGCCGCCAGGATGGCGTAGGCCTCCGCTGTAAAGATGGTTGTGTTTGGGTGTAGAACTCCGGCAGCCGAAAAGGATGGACCGACCGCCGCGTAAGACACGCCAGTGTGTGACTTTGAGGCGTCAGTAAAATATTCCGGACAAGAGTATTTGTGCTGCAATTCGAGGAAGTGCATACGGATATGTGCGACCGGCGCATGCTTTGTGACCTCAATGAAGGACAGATCACAGTCAATCAGCTGCCACTGCCATGGCGGCAGCTCTACAGGAGGGGGCATGACATCGTGCTCATGGAGCGACACATCCATTTCTTCGGCAAGACTGCTTACTCGCAGTGCGTAGGGCTTTCTCACGGAAGGGCGGTTCAGAAAGGTTTGGGCACTGGACAGATCGTTTATAGTTGTGTAGGCAGGGTGCGTATTGTTTGAGTTCACTTTTAGGAAATATACAAAGGATAAGTAAGTTCTCTGTAGATGTAGCGACCATTCATTTGATTCGGCATAAAGGCTTTCTACGGGGCTTGTTCTGAACGCACCCGTAGAGAGGCGGATACCCTGATGGTGGACTGGGTCTAACATTTTCAAGGCGCTCGGCGTAGCGGAGTGATATATAATGGAACCGTAGTCTATACGTGATCGAATGAGGCTCTTATATAGATTCAATAGACATCTTGTGTCACTACCCCACGTAGTGCGAGACAACACTTTCAAGATGCTCATTGTCTTCAGGCACTTGTTTCTTAAATACTTTAGATGTGGGATAAACGTTAACTTCGCGTCCAGAATTAGGCCTAGGAATTTGTGTTCAGTTTTTACAGGTAGACCCTCACCCTGTATCTCGATGTTGGGATCAGGGTGCAGACCTCTCTTTCTGGAGAAGAGGACGCATGTGGACTTTTGTGGGTTAAGCCGAAAACCATTCTCGTCTGCCCACTTAGACAGTTTGTTCAGTCCAAGCTGAACCTGCCGTTCACAGATTGCAAGGTTACATGATGTGAAGCCTATCTGTACATCGTCGACATATACTGAATAAAATATGTTGCGTGGGATGTACAGACGCAGAGAGTTCATTTTTATGATAAAAAGGGTGCAACTGAGCACACCACCCTGTGGTACTCCAGTTTCCTGCACATATGGCCTTGATAGGGCATTACCCACACGAACACGGAATGTGCGGTTGGACAGATAACTTTCAATGATATTCAGCATAATGCCACGTATTCCAAAGTGTGCGAGGTCTCTTAGTATTCCGAATCGCCACGTGGTGTCATATGCTTTTTCCATATCAAGGAAAACAGACAGGAAGAATTGCTTGTGGACAAAAGCCTCGCGAATCTGAGCCTCTAGGCGTATCAGATGGTCAGTGGTGCATCGGCCGTCGCGGAATCCACACTGGTATGGGTCAAGCAGCTTGTTTGATTCTAGGAAATGTATCAGACGGCGGTTTATCATCTTCTCAAAGACTTTGCAGATGCAGCTTGTTAGAGCTATGGGCCGATAACTCGATACGGACGATGGATCCTTGCCCTGCTTCAGGATAGGGATTACTATGGCCTCTTTCCAGGCAGAGGGGATCTCGCCGGAGGTCCATATAGAGTTGTACAGGCAGAGAAGGGTTTTCTTTGTTTCAGAGGACAGGTTTTTCAACATTTCGTAGAGTATGCGGTCAGAGCCTGGGGCAGATTGGTTGCAACAGGTGAGTGATGCTTGCAGCTCTGCTAGGGAGAAAGGTAGGTTATATGGCTCGTTCCCAGTGCTCTTTCGGTCCAGTTTTTGTTTTTCTATTGCTGATTTGTATGTTGTAAATGCTGGAGAATAGTGTGATGAACTGGACACATGTTCAAAATGTGCACCCAGATGGTTCGCTTGGTCCTCCAGGCTGTCTCCCTGCGTGTGTACCAGGGGAGGCGGATGTGTTTGTCGCCCTCTTACTCTATTGACCCTGTTCCAAACCTTGGCCTCATCTGTGTACGAATTGATGCTTGATAAGAATTTTTGCCAGCTGTCTCTTCTGGCTTGTCTGCGCGTTCTCCTACCTTGGGACTTTGTTTTCTTGAAATTGACGAGGTTTTCAGTAGTAGGAAAATCGCGAAGCTGCCTCCATGCTTTGTTCTGCTGCCTACGTGCGTTCCGGCATTGTTCATTCCACCACGGGACACGGCGTTTGCTAGAAAGTCCACTTGTTTGGGGAATACATTTAAAAGCTGCATCAATTATGAAATTAGTAAATATTCGACGGCACCGTCAATTCCGAGTGATGAAATGTCAGCCCACGAGAGCGTACTGGTAAGTTTTTTGGAATTTCTCCCAGTCCGCTGCATCGACCTTCCACCGGGGAGCGTGTGGTGGAGATTCGTATTGTCTTGGTGTTCTCAGCAGTATGGGGAAATGGTCGCTCCCGTAAGGGTTTTTATAACTTCCCATTCAAGTTCAGGAAATATGGATGGAGAAGCTATGCTGAGATCTATAGAAGAAAAAGTTTTGTTTGCAAGACAATAATATGTAGGTTCTTTTTTGTTTAGCAGACATGCACCGGATGAGAAAAGAAAGCCTTCAATTAGACGGCCTCGAGCATCGATGCGAGAGTCGCCCCACAGTCCGCTGTGTGCATTCAGATCCCCAAGAACAAGATAAGGTTCTGGCAATTCGTCTATTAGGGACTGGAATTCATGTTTGTGTAAGCGGTAATGTGGGGGTATGTAAAGCGAGCAAATGGTGACGAGTTTGTTTAAGAGAACAAGTCGAACTGCCACTGCTTCAAGGGGTGTTTGCAGCTGCAAACGTTGACATGCTATGCTTTTGTGAGTCATAATGGCAACACCGCCTGATGATGCGAGACCATCATCGCGATCTTTACGAAACGTAACATACTGTCGAAGAAAGTTGTATGTGTCGATTTTAAATGAGTTTCCTGTACACACAGCACTTTTGGATTGTGTTTGTGGAGAAGTTCTTGCACATCATCGAGGTTCCTAAGAAGGCCTCTGATGTTCCATTGTATAATTTGTGTGGCCATACTGAAAGTAAATGGGTGCTGTGTGTACTAAAAACAAAAAGGAAGTGTTGCATTAGATTACAGAGCCCTTTCCAGGCCCTGTAACGCGGGATTGTCTTTTCTGAAGCGGTCGAGGGAACCTCGCCGCTCCTTAGGCGCTTGGTGCGCCGTCGGGGTGGGTTGTGGTGTCCATTGCCTCTTGTGAGGCGCCGGACACGCGCTCTTGCGAGCGAGAAGTTTCACGAGAAAGTCTCGCCGCGAAGGACGAGACATTTGCGCCCACCAGCCCGGATGTCGATGGGGCTGCCTTTGGGCCTGAGCTGCGCCGGCTGTTGCCAGCACCAGCAGGGGCCGGTGAGGGTGAGGCAGCCTTGACTGCACCCACCGTGGGAGCTGCTGGCGGGCCTGCGGGTTCGCTACGCGAAGCGCAGGCTGCCACCGAGGACTGTTGTGGTGCCGGCAACCCTAGGGTAACCGGGCCTGTTTGCTGGTTAGGTGGAGTACACTTAGCTACTTCCACCCTGGGGGCAGGAGCCACAAGCGACAGCTCGCTGCGCGCGGGCTGGGCTGGTGGCAGTAGCCGCTGCGACGCTGCCCCTTGACGCGCCGCATCAGCGTAAGTGGTCGTGTGGAATGGTGAGCACCTTTTGCGTGCTTCCCTGAACGATATGTTTTCACGGACTTCAGTGTT